>NC_140194.1:16877652-17095330 GCF_965226575.1 Pagrus pagrus
CTATGTACTCCCGTTCAAAATGAGCTTGCCCCAAAACGAAACTACGGTAAATCTTAAAAGTGCCTCTTTGGTCATGAGTGTGCTTGTACGTGAAGGTTTGACTCATACCCAATCATAAATAAAGCCTCGGTTGCTTTTTGGCGAGAGTTTCACTTTAAGTGTAACACGCAACACAGGTAAAAATACCTCCTTTTTAGGTTTAACCGCTGATCTCATCTTGTGCCGTCTGGGTACCGTCTGGCTCTCGCTCCCCACAGTGTCTCCTCTGTTGTCAGCGAGCAGTGCGAGCGAGGCAGTGAGACCTGCAGACCCCAGCTGTTTGCAGTGTGGGCAGCAGTACAAGGTGCTCCTGTAGAGGAATTCAGCACTTTGGACAGCACCTAGACCAGCTCTCCCCACACTGGAATTCCAGCATTGCTCTCTCACAGGCTGGGCCCAAGGACTTTGCGGTCGGAAATGTGACCACATTTCTACCAAGGTGCAGGAGGGAAGCCGTTTAGGAGAGGGAAGGAAAAAATTGGTAGCTTATCAAGACGATGTAGCAGACTTGGAATTTCTGCTCTGGATATCAAGGTCAAAATCTCTGCTGAGTCTCATTATGTAACTGGAGCGGCGTGTTGAAAGTTTGCTGTGGTGAAGGTGACAGTGGTCGGGATCAGCCCAAATAAGAAGCTGCATTTTTACAATTTTAATAAAGCAACTAAGGAAGCTGTTTTGAGCTGATGTATAAAATATACTTGGGTTTAAGATTCATAAAACAAAGGTGGGATGCGTAACTCTTGTCCAATCTGTCATTTGCATCTGACAAATGTTAATATGGGTCTTTAATGGTTGTGATGGGTGCTGAACATGTGCTTTATGCAGGGTTTTGTGTTTGCTTAGTATAAGTAACAAAACAGCGTCAGAGTGGCAGTTGTTTGGTTTGAGTTTTTGGTTTAGTTATTTCCTGTTTTATTTTGTAGTTTATGTCCTGTCATGTTTCCACTTTCCACTTCCTCTATTTGTATTCCCGCTTTTTTCTGCGTGCACTTGTGTCTCAAGTGGTAATCACTCCCTGTGTATTTAAGCCTGTTTTTTCCACTCACTCTCCATTGTTTTTTCTTTTCTTTTCTTCATGTCTATCCTGTTGTGTTTCCCTGATCCTGTCGTGTTTGCCTGTTCCCGTTGTGTTTCCCTGATCCTGCCGTGTTTGCCTGTTCCCGCCGTTGATCCTGAATAAACTTCATTTATTGATATTCCTGCTCACCATCTTGTGCATTTGGGTCCATCTTCTCCAGCGTGACATAAAATCATCTCATTCCCGGTATTTCTTAACAAAGATCTCTCTTCTCTCTTTCAGGCAGTCGGGAAGCGGCATTCACCTACGCCATCACAGCGGCAGGGGTGGCCCACGCCATCACAGCGGCGTGCAGCCAGGGCAACCTGAGCCAGTGCGGCTGCGACCGGGAGAAGCAGGGGTATTACAATCAGGAGGAAGGCTGGAAGTGGGGAGGCTGCTCGGCCGACATCAAGTACGGAATCGAGTTCTCTCGCCGCTTCGTGGATGCCCGCGAGATTAAAAAGACCCCACGGCGCCTGATGAACTTACATAACAACGAGGCAGGGAGAAAGGTAAAGAGGTGTTTCGTAATCTCAGATACTCTGCCGCAAGTGTTTTTCCAGGAGTGATGAAAAGAGAGCGACAGTAAAACCACTCTGAATCAAGTTTGTTTGAATGAACAGAGGATGTTATAAAATTAAGCGTCTCATTCCAGCGTTTAAGAGATAATGACCTGATTGAAAGGATAATTCTGATTTATTACAACTCAAATTTGTGTAGTTTGGATATCAGTAATTATAACATGGCGCTCTCCAAGCCAAACTCATTTGGAAACCCAAGCTGTTCGCTATAAATATCCGCATTAGTTCAAAGACTGGCTTTCTTGTTTAAATGTGACCGATCATATTTGCAGTAGATTTTTCCTGTGCAATGAGGGACTGTTACCAACGTTTTGGGTGCTTTTGTTTTCATCTCCAAATGTACTTGTTTAGATAATCTGGCTAAACTGTTAAAACTGTAAAAGTTTGTTTACAACTTGGCAGATTGTTTTACTGCTCATGTTTCTCGCCTCCACTTTGTTGTAACGATGTTGCCGTGCTCCCAGATCGCTGCAATTACAATGTTAACAAAAGCGATGGAAATGGCGGAAATCAGACCCAAGCTGCACTAAAGTGGAATTATCCTTTAAATGAAAAGAAGTTACATATAATCATCTTACTCCAAAGACACAATGCGTGTGCTAATGTGTTCCCTTGCAGAATAGCAAACAGTCCCAGATAAAGAGCTCACAGACACACAGTCATGTGACAGAGCACTGTGATTGACCAAGTTGCTGATTGATTGATCACCCAGTTTGCTTTTCAGCAGCTCGTTTTGCTTCAGCCAATTATTGATATATCTTTCCATTCTAAGAGGGCGTCTCTTATTTCTGAGAGAGTGTGTTGGCAAACTTCATTATGGGCATGTTTGTTTGCTATTAGTCATCCCAGAACAGTCATGAAGCAAAGAAAAAGAGAGAGAGTGTGAGGGGTAAATAAAAGAGAAGAGATGATGTTATGTTGACAAATGCATCTAATTAATAACTTGGGCTTATTGTGTCCACTGGGAAAATGAGGCCTGGCCAGTGCCTTGCCAGATGGAGGACTGCCATCCCCTCTTTCCAGTTCCTTTCATGGAATTATGAAGTGTAAAGTCAGGAACAGGATATTATTGCAGTTCTCTGCACAATACCAAAACATGTCACTGCCATTTGACTGCGTCTATTCAGGGTGTGAAAGCAGGACGACAATGCCGGTGTTAACACAGCAGACTGATAGGGTCTGTGCTGCATGCCAGGGTGCTGGCATGTTGAACTGTCAGGGTTGGGGTTGGCACTGTTGCTGTTCTCACTCTGGGGATTGGAAAATGGGATTGTAGACGGATGTGCAAAAGTCAGATTTCCTCTTTGCTAAGACAGTAGGAAGCTGGAATGTTTCTTACAGTTGGATTTTGTTAAGGATATAGAGGTCCGAGCCTTAACAGGGTATAAACTCAGTTTGTTCGACCCTGTTTACCCTTAATCACTTCATGCGTCTTGGGTGGGGGGCTATCGGATATCAATAAATTCGTGTGAAATCCAAGTACCGTTCGAGATGGGTTAAAATCACATTGTTCCAAACAACTTGGGTGAAAAAAACTTCAGTCTCTCTTATAGTCCATAAATGTGATTTATCCATGCAATAGTGTTAGTTTATGGATACTCTCGCATAGCCAGACCACAGCGCTGGCATGGTGCTGGAGAAATGTCTGGCTGCACCCATTATTATTCTACTATATGGAAAAAAACTGTCTGGCTTGTTTGTATTTTTTTGAACCAGTCACAGTTGTCATGGGCTGTGCAAAGCCCAGGATGCAGCGGTAGTGCCCCTCGAAGTGTTTCGGGGGAATTTTATTTGCTGGAACATTTGTATGTAGTGAGGCATTAAAATGGCCCCGCAAAAGAAAAGGTAACAGCTTCTAGTTTGTTTGCGTTCATACGGTTAGCAACCAGGTTACGGTTAGGGTGCCATTATCAGCGTGTAGGTTGCCAGCTCGGAGCTTGTTTGCTGTAGAGATGGCAATTTTGAAAATGCTAACATGCAGATAGCAGAAAGGGAGGAGAATGCTGACTCATATTGTCAGGTTAATAGCAAACCCCCAGATATAGCGCTGGGCTTAGCATTGTGGCCAAACCTTGCAATTGCAACATTTTGCGATGCTTGCTGCTAACATATTTTTACTTTAGGCTTACATTGTGAAAGAAGCGGCTAGAAAACAGTGAATAAGGATTTTTGAGCATCACCTATGACTGTAATGACTTATCCATCCAGCGGAGGTCTGTAGTATGCATGCTCTATGGGCTTGGTAATTTTATACTTAGGAAGTCAATCTTTTTAGCTTCATGTACCACTGAGCAACATTCATTGGAATGAATGGGGCTCCACCTCCAACAATCTATCCAGATTTTCCTTAACAGATTCATGGTTTATACCCACAGTCGGACTAGTTTCTGGATATTTTTTACCTTACTCCCCATAAACCCCAAGGGGTTTCGCTCGAGTCTGTTTGTTTGTTGGTTGGTTGGTTTGTCAGCAGGATTACAAAAATGGGTCTCTCAGAATAGACCCCATTTATTTTTGATGCAGTTTTGGATGGATATGCTCTCCCTTTCTTTAACAATTTTGAGATAGGTCTAGATTTTTGCAAATTTCTCAGGGAATATTGAGTGGATCTTGATGGAAAAAAGCAGGCATATTCAGATGGCTAGTATCAATGAGTGAGTACAATTTCATGCGGATAAAGGGGACTGTTGGTAGGTATGCACTCTACTGAGTTCCATTCTTGTTACAAACTTATCCTTGAAACTAAATTGCTACGGTACATTGGTTTTCTTGTGTACTTGGCCATCACAAAACAGTTTCATGTGGATTATCCCCACCCTCGGGACTGCTGAAGATCTCCCCTGTTCTGCTGAGCTTGATTTGTTGGGAAAAAACAAAGTGTGTTGTCCAGATCTTGTTTGTGTTCATAGTCCACTGCAGATCGCTCAGTCTTGCATCATATGAGAGAAAGTCACAATGCCGATATATTCATAGCTGATAAAAACAACCCTGATTCTGGTGAGGGAGGAAGTGGTTCCTCCAATGGGATCCAGCTGATGTTTTGTTTTTTTGTAATGACTGATAAAAAGCATCATTGAAACAGAAAACTATATAATTACAATAGATTCCGGGACCAAACCGAATGTAAAAGAACACCCAGTGACTCAACAGATCTCTTTCATCTTGCGCCGGGGCTATGTGTTTGACAAGTGATCTTTAGATGGGAATCTGGTCATATTGGACTAATTAGTAACAGATCGGAGGCTTTGACGGACACAGTTTAAGTAAATGTTTCCATGCATCTGTCAGACTCCTTATGCCAGGCATTCCTTGTGGTTTTGGTGCTATACATTTTTGGAAATCCTCGCTCTGAATCAACATCCGAGGCGGGACTGATAGCTGAAGTCGGGGGAGCTCATGTTTTTTCAATCAAATGTCCTCAAATCGGGATACTGTGACCACATGGGTCCTACGGACAAGACAGACAGAGATACTGAACAAGTCTTGTGTACATTTCGTAAGTGTTTGATAGAAAAGATGACTTGTGCCGCTGGCGAGGCGAGGTGCCAGGAAAAAGCTGCACTGGAAAAATGCCCTGCCAACCAAACTTACATCTTATACAACAATGACACATGCTTCGCTCAAGCAAGTCGAGGGTTCCTAATTTGGTTAAAGGAGTCATGTCAAGACTATTACGGATGTGTTAATACGACCCATTCAAACCCCACCCCCTCTTCCCTCTGTTCCTTTGCCTTTGAGAACATTTGAGCTGAAAATGAAGAAGGTACAGTTTTTATTTTAAGGTTGTTTAGTTTCTTAGTCCCACGGGGTAAAGGATTGACACTTAAATACTGACGACAGCGCACAATATTTCCCATATGCCCCAGGATTAGGCAGCAGAGAGAAGACATTCTGCCCTGTGTACCATATGTTGGAGATAACCTCAAAGAGAAATCGAGTCCAAGTCTGAGAACAGGCATAATCTAAAGAATGCTACATTATTGCATTTAAAATGACTCTTTGACTAAAAGCATCAGAATCTATAACTGTGATCCACTTTCAAGCATGTGGCAACATAGCTTTCTTCTCCTGATCACAATATTATTCAAGCAGTCAAATAAGCCTCAAGTCTCTTGTACAGCTGTAAACAATTGAGTTTGTCTTTGTTTTGCTCTGCATGAGCAACACATTTAACGACACAATAATCTTGAGGCAAATTGTCCAAAATGACTGATGGCTGTATGAGATCCATGTTTTCTTTTCTCCGTCATTGATGTGGTTTCGGGAAGGTAGACAAAATTACAGGATGGAATATTACCAGTAAGTGCAATTTTCTCCCCTTCAGGACAGGCAGCTACATGTCGTCTATGATAGAAAATTCAGATATGCTTGGATTTGTCTACTACACACAGATCTATCACTCTGTACCAAAGACAGTGAAGTACCTGTGGCATAAATGCACTAGTTTTACAATATAATACAACCGCACAATTACTTGCTTACTAATGCACATAAGCAAAGGCCACTTTGTCATCAAAGTTTCTACTAGGACTGCACAATTTATTAAAATATACACAGTTCCTGTATACCAATATAGTTATATCGAGTGAGTTAAAAACACATTTCTCCTGGGGCTGGACAACATTTTAAAATCTCCTCAGAAGCACTCATAAGTCATGATATTTTGGCAAAATACCCTGATATTGATATATGATGTTATCGTAAGGATCGGTACTTTAACAAGATATTAACACAATGAGATGTTTGATACATAATCATCATTAATGCCAAAATTAGAAAAATACCTTTTTTTTCTCAGAATCACAAATACTTTATTGATCCCCATTGGGTTTCTCCTAATCTTTCATTCAAAGCATTCATAATTTAGGTGGATTTGCTTCAAGAAAGACGAGAATGGTCCTTGGTCCTTTTATTAATTTGGGGGTTAATGTCTATATTTAATGTTATATTTGGTGCAGCTCTACAACTGTTTTGTTTTCTCTGTTGCTCTCCAGGTACTAGAAGAAAGGATGAAGCTGGAGTGCAAGTGCCACGGCGTCTCAGGCTCCTGCACCACCAAGACCTGTTGGACTACGCTTCCCAAGTTCCGCGAGATTGGCTACGTACTCAAGGACAAGTACAACGAAGCCGTGCACGTGGAGGTAGTCCGGGCTAGCCGACTCCGACAGCCCACCCACCTCAAGGTGAAGCAGACTCAGGGCTACCGCAAGCCCATGGAGACGGACCTCGTCTACATCGAGAGGTCACCCAACTACTGCGAGGAGGACGCAGCCACGGGGAGCGTGGGCACCCAGGGACGCCTGTGCAACCGCACCTCGCCACATACAGACGGCTGCGACCTCATGTGCTGCGGGCGTGGCTACAATACACACCAGTACACCAAAGTTTGGCAGTGCAATTGTAAGTTCCAATGGTGCTGCTTCGTCAAGTGCAACACATGCAGTGAGAGGACGGAGGTGTTTACCTGCAAATAAGGACGTGAGGAACTCAGTGCCAGGAAGTGAGGCGCCAAGGACTAGCCGAATGAGGAAGACTCGAGCGAGCGAGATAAAAGTGTGACATGGACCAGTGAAAGATTTTGAAATAAAAGAATGGAATTTACACTATCAGCTCTTCATGGCATCGTTTTGCACAGCAGAATCTATCTAATTTCTTTTCAGAAAGTAAATGCTAAATATCAGTAGGTAATACCCCAGAACTTTACTGTCACATAGAGATCGTGCTCATGTACTGATGTATCCACAGTGAAGTTGGGACTACAGGTAATGAATGAGGCCCTCGTTGGGAACTGTGCTTTGCACTCTGGGATTTGTAATTGTTAAATTCACAAGAGACTCGTGCATGGAGAGGAAACACAGTAACGTGGGAGAACAAAATGACCGCAGCTGATGAGGTTGTGACTGGGAGAGATTTGTCAAGTCTTTGGTTGAAAACTTTTAAGGGTTTTGTCGTATTTTCACTAAAGGGGAGCAAAAGTGAATCTTGACATGAATGACCTCGCCAAATTGGCTGGGGCTTATTTTGGAGGTTTGTAGAAATGAAGAACATTTTGTAAGTACGGTGCGTTGGGGTGCGCCAAAATCTGAGTGGAGAACTCTGTTAAACCCTCTGCTGCCAACTGGAATATGGTGGAGTATGTTAGTTTTCCAGTCACACTGGAACTGTCTGTTCTGAACACTGAAAATAAATTGTTTATTTATGTTATAGTATCTTAAAACGAAGCACTAACGGGTAGAGATGTCTTTTTTTTGTACTAAGTGTAAAGAAAAATACTTTTTAGAAACTCTGACTGAAGATGTGTGTCTATTAGAAAATGACCCCCCAACCCCCTAAAACACCTAATCTTTTCTAAAAAAGGAAAAAAAAAAAGGTTTCATTGCTACTGGTGTGTTGACAACAAAAAAACATCATGACAGTGTGTTTCACATTCAAACACCTTGGTTCTATTTTACTGTAGCATAGTTTGTTTGCAGTCCTTTACCTCCGAGCAGTAATATCTATTTGGATGTTTTTGCAAGTTCAGTTAATAGACAGTAGCAAGAAAAATCATTTAACTGCAGAGATCCTTCCTCAATTCATTAAACATGAAACTGATACATTGCTGGATGTGTTGTCGAGTGCTGCACTGATATTTTCTATTCAGATACCACTCATGAGAACTAAATAAACTCCCATTTGACTCAGTTTGGCAGTTCATTGCTAAAATATCAGTTGGAGTTGAACATGCCAATCCGCCTTTAGATTCGACACCCACATGCATATAATAGCAGAGGTAACAAGACATATAGAGGGGATTATTATTATTATTTAGCCTCAAGTGCTAACAAACATGAAATAATATTTTAAAGTATCATTTCTTTTACTGAACACAAAGCTAATTCGTGTCTCATGACTCACACTTGTGTGTTTATAACAAATTTGTTATAAACTGGAGTTTATAACAAGTTTATGGAGCTTTGGCCATGATTTCTATCAGTTATAATAACATTGTACTGCCAAAGTAATTGCTGAAATCTGGGAACTAAGTGTTTGCAGGCCAACACGGAATCTGCGGCCGCAGAATACCGACGACAACTCAGCAGATTTTCAGCAGATTTTAGACAGAGTTTCTGCTTGTAAAACTGAGATCATTAACACATCTCCACCCTCTTGTGCATGTGTGGGACAGTAGTGTGTCGTTTTCAGTTAGCGCTAAGATCAAAGTTTGTGGTGCACCGTGACAGTATGTCAAAAAATTGGATTTACTGCTGAGGACCTTAATACTAATTATTTAACCTGCTTGAGATAATATTTGGTTGTTTCAATGTATTATGTTTGCTTCATTTTGCTCAAAAACAATCTTTGTTATGTTAAGCGAATATTGTCTGTCACTTTACAAGTAAAGAAACATTCAGCTGATTTCCGCTGATTTTCATTCTGGATTGCCGCTGAAAAGTGTAAGAAAAAAAAAAATGTGCAGATTCCATGTGGGCTTGGAAAGGCTACAGTGAAGTCTTACGGGCCAAAAACACAAGAAGTCAGATAATTAGCAAGCTGTGAAAGCTTGCAAAACAAGTCAACTGTTTCCCAGATTATCTCAACCACTTTGGCAAAGACAATGTGAGATTGTTCGTACAGTTGTTCGAACCAGCCTGTCAGCTGTATCTCTTTTCCAAATAACTGTGGCTAACCTCTCCACATTCCCAGATCAATTATATTAACTTGGTAAGAACATTGTTATCATAATTGATAGGAATGATGTTCAAAATGAGTTAGGTGCTGTAACTATCATATGAACAACAATGGGCCCATTTGTGGTTGCTGGTAAGAAGACTCCAGAGAGTCAGTGTTACCACTAATTGTTGGAGCATTAACCTCCCTCTGAAACCATAGATTATCCTTTATACACGTCTTGACAAACAAGATTCATTGTGTTTATTAGTAAGCTTTCACAATGTTGATTGATGCAACTTTTGAGAGAGTCAGGCTAGGTGTTTCACTCTGCTAAGCTAAGCTAATTGCCTCCTGGTTCAAGCTCCAAACTCGATGCACAGACATGAGGGCGGCATCTTCTCGTGGAACTGTCGCCAAGAAAGCGATAAAGCAACTTTCCCCATTATCAAACGATTTCTTTAATTCATACAGTGTGGAAGAGGTGTAAGTGAGCTGTAAGCTGACACTTTGCTTTGGGTTGAGAATGTGCAGTGCTTCGTGGCACTTTATGTTATAACCACTTTTTGTTGGCATATTTAATCAGCTTTAATCTACCGTACTATATTTTCATGAGGTGTTTACAGTCTATACAGGCCAGTTTATCTTTTGGTTTAGGTTCAGAATGTATTATCTCGTTTGCACAATAATAATAATACCAATATATTTTAGAGATTTCCAGATGACGCAGGTGAGGCTGGCACTTTGCAATAATCATGCAAGTTAGTGCAGTTTAGTGTGTTGTATGTGCATCAGTGTTTAACTTATTTTATTTCAGTAGAGGTGCTACTCGGATGGATCAAACACAGATCTCATGTAAATAGACTTCCATATTTACTCACTTAAAGTAACTTATTAATATAACATATCTAGCACATGGTCTCATTCTGACATTTGTATTTTATTCTGAAATAGATTAAAATAACTCCAACTGCATTTTAAAACAAAATCATGTTTTGCTTGACTAGAATGCAAATACATTTCCACACATAAAAAGCCGACATGTCTGTGATTCAATGATGAATTGTATTGTGTAACATACCAGAAAGCCTATCTTTGAACCCCCAGTTAAGGAATCCGCATTCTTCACTTTATTGCTCAACGCATGTCGGTACAAGAATGTTCCCGTTCAGTGTTCAGTTGCCCATATTGACTGTTCCAACAAATATCCAAAGCTATTATTTTCATAAATTCTCTCCCTTTGAGGAAAAACATTAAAAAACACACAAATTAAATCTGGTCATTGTGTGTGTCCAGGTTTCAGGCCAAACTTTATGTAGAAGTCTGTTATTCAAACATTCCAACCACGCTTAATATAGTAACTGGCAAATGCACGAGGAAGCATAAATCATTAAAAATCAAAAAATAAATAAATCAAGCCGCGTGCTGACTTTGACATTATTTTGTACACAGCCCATTTTGGTAATATGCTGTGGTCTTCTGTCTTGATTGTGGCACGCACGGAACAGAAGTCAATTATCTCTTCCAGCATGGAAAGGAGCGTCTTCTCCATGTCTGTGTCAAGCAGAAATGTGATCAGAAAGAAGAGAGGGAAAAAAGCAAGACATTACAAGGATTATGGAAAACAGTTTTTTCCATTAAAAATAAAAAAGCAATACCCCCCACAAAATAAATCCCCAGTAACCGTGCAAAATGTGATTATTCATCAAGTAGGAATGGGTTTTTGTTTACGAATGAAAAGCACCCACGCTGTTTTTTCAGGGTAATTGGGGCTGTCTGACTTGGGTGGTCACAGCCACCTGTGACACCCACAGTAACTCTTTAACTCATAACTTTGCATGTTTATTTTCTGTTGTGGTTAAATGATATTCGCGGTGTATTCTCAAAGCATGGTGTGTTACAATTCATGACACTCAGGATAAACTGAATGAGGATTTAGGACGCGGGATGACAGAATAACGGGCTCGACACTCGAGCCTCTCCTCATGCTTTCTGTGTTGGCAGAGCCGTTCGGAGTCACTAAATGGGGAGAGGACCATCATGCAAATGACCTGATGTGAATAGGAAGTGGCTCAGTGTGCCTCTTGTTTTTAGACACACAAACAAGAGTGTAGTTCTTTTGTGAGGGTGTTTTTGAGATGGATGGGATGGCTTGATGAAACAAGGAGGTGCATGTGTAGCCGGAAACTGCAAGTGAAAAGAGTGGTTATTTAGGAGAGGAGCTAATTGAGAGTGGTCTGGAGAAAGAGTGGGTACACTATATAAGTAGGAGCAGCTGTCGAACCAAGTTACGGACTAATTGCAAAGCATGGTAAAGGATAAAACAGTTTTCAGTTGAGGATTAATTTCATGATAGTTCATTTTCACTCTGTCTAGCCTTCAAAATGGGGCATTCTGTGGTAATCTCCAATAGTTCACTGATTGTATTGTTAATGTCGCTGATCACAGAGCATGAAAAATCCATGTAAATTGATAAAGATATTTAAATTAATTTATATCATTAGTAAATGACCATTTTGGACGCGATCACGTCCAGCTCTTTCTATGATGTGGCTCTGTGAAAGAGAGCCATGCTATTTCATTCATTTGCTGGACGCTCCCACTCGTCCTCCTGTATGTGCAAAGCATTGTAGGCAGGCAGCAGAGCAGAAGTAAGATGTGTTTTGTTAGTTGTCTGAAGCCCTGGGGACCGGAACCGCATAAGCTCCCCATACTATGCCCTGGATTGAGAAAAATAAATCCATTTGTTTCTGACAAACATTTTGTCATTAAAAATATGAGATAGAAAAACAGAGTCTGCTGTGTGTGCCTTCTTCTAAAGCAGCTATTGTTTAGGTGTCAGGATCATTAGTTCATTGGGAGATATTCTGCAAGCTAATGCTTCTGGTCTAATTCACACTGGGAGAGACGCACCCGCTTTTCCAATTCAGGGCCCAGTCGGGAGGAAAGACATTAGGGAGGTAACACTCACATCACTGGAAAGGATGTAACTGAAGTTTGCCAAGGCCACGTATTTACCTTATGCAAATTTACGATAGGATGAGTTCACTGGCAAGACATATCAGGGTCTTTAGTGCTACGGGAAGCCAGGGTGGCTTCAAAGAGAGAGTGAAGGAGTCACGAGACTGCCAGTTTTCATTCACGCAGATTGAAAAGAACAGAAAACTGGAAGAGTTTGTGTACACAAACGGTGGTCAGTGATTTCAGTGTGCTCTGAAAGAAAAATGATTTGAACCAATAAAGTAGCTCAGAACAGGACGAACCCGCTGAATGATTTTATCATTTGGCTGACATTTTGCTGTTAAGATAATTTATGATGCCTGTCAAGGTAATTAAATGGATCTCAGCCAAGGACATATAAAACAACTCTTAGTTGAGATTTTTCTTTGTACTTGTTACGAGCAACATTGCTTAATGCCAAGTCGTTTTATTTTTTTTTAAACTCTCTTCCTCGTTTTGTGAAGTGACAAAAGCCCTCCCAAATTCCTTTAAATTAGCTCCAGCATTCGGCCTCCTCTTGTAATTTGTAACTTTGGCAAAGTGAGACAGGAACGTTCAGATCAGAAGCTTGGCCTCCCAGAGATAAGACACATCTGCAGGAGTGGCTGGCAAAAAAATAAATTACCCAAATGAAGGGATAAAATTAAAAATGGAGGAGTCAGAGGTCTTTCGAGCTGATGCTTGAGATTAGCCAGATACCAAGTGAGAAGAAAAGGATTGTTGTCTTCCAGATGCAGCACTTCAATTATAGACTTCTCCTCAGTTGAGGAAAGGGATATTTAACAGCCCCATGGAAGATGGATTGTTCTGGGGCAATCCTTTAAGTCTTGTTTGTTAACTCAGGATGTGAAGGCTTTGGTTAAGGTGACACAAACATGGAAGTACTACTGTGCTGAAAACATCTCTTAGCCGCCCTCAGGGACGTGCATATGCAGTCAGTATTTGCGTAATGATAATGCAGGTTCAAAATGTTAAAATTCTCAACAAAGAAGAAGCGCATACAATACAGTTTAATGCTGCCCGCAGCAGCCTGCAGCAATTAAGAACGTATAGTCTTTTTTTTTTTTTCTTCATGTGATCGCTTGGTGTTTTTCTGTGTTCCTTTAACTTTGTTTTGACTGCTTGTCTTAGTGAAAGACCATCATTTGGAGGTTTCTCATCATCTGTTTGATATTAGTGGTGAGGAACACATGGCCATTCAAAGGCAAAGCCCTGTGTGACATCATAGACCACAAGGCAAAGTGGGGATCGTCAAGACCCCAGACTGAGGTCTCTGAACACTACCTGACTGCCTGCATCCATCTGCAACTGCATTGTGCCAGCGCGGGTCTCTGTTTCTGATGCGTGCTTTTGGTTTTTGCAGAACTGTGTGTTGTCTCTTCTGCACAGACAGTTAGAAGTCTGCGAGGCCCGTTTCAGAATATCTTCAGTGTCGAATCTAAATTAAATGCAGAGCGCAATAAACTGAACTGAAATCAACTGTCACACTTAATAGCAAAGACTGTGCGTGATGATTAAATGGAAAGAAAAACAGGCAAGATGCAACAAAGCTTTAATTGATGAGTCTTGATGTGAATCACCTCGCCAAGCACGGACTCTCCTACATGTGGCTCTGACTGAACAGGTTCAAAAATGTCTGTTACAGACGCTGTAAATAACTTTAGATTCATAGATAGCAAAGTGAAAGTTCTGTCTATATATATATATATAAGCAGACAAGACATTAGCCTGGGGAGCAATGACGCCCAATTTGGCGTACACACCTGTTTATGTTGGACTGGGGCAGTAAGCGGTGCTTGTAAAATATGAGCGAGGTTAATACTTATGCGGTGACGCCCTCAGGCCTCACAGCTACAGTAAGGACAGCATCAGCAGTCTGGGACGATGGGATGGGTCTAACCCCAGGCACTGCTGTATTTGTGTCTGTGCTCATTCTGTAGACTTAAAGAGCACTAAGCATTTATTTGTCTCCTCACCTCACCTAATGTCTCTGTCTGCATGCGACGTCTTTATGTGCGTGTGTGTGCCTGTGCGAGTGTGAGACGGACAAATCTCTATGGGAAGTGGGTTTCTACGTGGAGACATTCGGTGGAGGGAGTTCGAGGACAGCCCACACGCGCTTTTGTGCTGCTCAGTGTCCAGTGGTTGGCTAGGCCACGGCTTCTCCTTGAGGTTATTTTTCTCCTCGCGTTTTGTTTTCATGAAGTGAGGTCGGGGTTCTAAAATCAGACTCCAACATGGGGAAAAACTACAAGACCCTTAAGGGCCCTTTCCTTCGCACTTTACCCCTCACCCTCTGTGAGAGGCAGCCGAAGACAAATTGTCCCGATGAAGCAAATTACAATTTTTACAAAGATGATCGCATAAAAAGTTATATCTTGGAAACACATTTTCCATGGCCTGTTGCTTTTAACATGTACTGAAGAACAGTATTTCCAAGCTGACACAGCATGAAGTTTTATGCTCAGCAATTCGTTTTTCTAAACCATGATTCATCTTTTCAGCAAATTGAATTTGGCGTCTCATTGCAATGCTGCAAATAACAAACTGAACTTACTATAACTGCAGAGAATTAAGTCAGTCCAAACCATAGAAACTCAGAGAGGCTCCCAGTGCTGTACTCTAAATGATCTGTTCTGATAAAACAACATCAATATGCTACACAGCTGAGACCACAGAACTTGACACTCTACAGCTGCCATTTGGAAAATACTGGCATTTTTCATGTTTTGCTTAACTTACACGGCATGCAAATGTTGACAACAAGTTAAAAAGAATCGGTCTTGAAATAATTTTCTCACCTCAAGCAACTTTACTTCACCTCTACACTCACTGAGAATTATGTACTGTAATCCAACAAGTTGCAGCAACAGCTACAAGTCAAATTACTCTTTTTCTCCACTTAAGAGCGACACTTTAGAGTCAGGTCAAGAGAATAGTCCAGGAACACAGCCAGTGCTAGTGAGGTTCAGTGCCAGTGTATCATCCTTCCCTGTCTCGCCTGTGGAAAGAGCAGCGGTGAAGGTGAAGAGGTTCCATTATGTGGGTCATATACATGGAAAGTTCTGCTGAGTCCTTTGCTTTTCCATGGGGATGAAAGGTCACCGGAACACCACACAAACAGCTCCAACTCAACAAGTAGCTGCAAGAAAAATTGGCCCAAAATTATCTCGCTACGTTTAATGGCTTCTACGGCTGTTGTCAAACCTTAAGTGTTTGTGGCAGGTAATGATGAGCAGCTTGGTGACAAAGTTTGCTTAACACAAGTGAACTTGTCCATCTCCCGCTCAGAGAGTTGATGGCTAACTCAGTCTGTCAGCAGAGCGCACCGCATGGAAAGCAACATCAGAGGAACTGGTTGCCCAGCGCTTGTATATTTCTGTCTCCATCTGTGTCACCGGCTGGAAGTGGGCTCGTGTACATGCCTTTGAATATGTAGGGCATTGGACACCAGCTCCATGTGGTTTGGGAGAAGTTAAAGGCTGGTTGGGGCTTTAATCCGCCAACCCTCCTCCCAGTTTTTCCCCTCTTTTTCTTGTCTCTGTGGGTCTCGTTTCCCCCACCAGCTCCCCATCTACCACACAGGCCCGTCAGCACCCAAGCTCCAAAAGACCCTCAGCCCCCACGTCGCCCCCCCTCCGCTGCCTCCACACCAACTGGGCCTTGCCTCGCCGCAGTCCTGACGTCCTAATGGCTGATGGATGCACCGAGGTCACACTGATGATCTAGAGAAGTCCTTTGGTCCATCATTGAGGCTTTGATCAACATACTTAACCCTTTCTTCCTAAGAACCCCCTCAGTGGATGAGAATGTGGGGAGATTGAGTTACACAGTGCCGGAGAGCGGGCAGGCTGACATCCCTTTGGTAACACATGTCTTTGTTTAAGGCAAAGCTCTGGCACTGACGGTCCTCTCCCAAGCTCCTCTCCTTCTCTTAGCACTCTATCAGAGTTATCAAGGAGAAGGTCTAGAGAAGAGATCCAGCCTCTAGTATGAGAAAACCCTTTTTCTTCCCCAAATGACTAGCTGGTCAGTCAATCCGACAGTTAAACCAATAGACATTTTGGCAGATACACTTATTTGCTTTCTTATTGGGAGTTATGGGGGAAAAAAAATCGATACCGCGATCATATCTGTCCATTAATTATTTAATATCGTTATAGCCTACAGCCAGTTAGCTTTTTTACTGATCACACAAATAAAAGGTAACCTGTTTTTTAGACATGCTAGTAGGTAAGTTTTGTTATGTTTGGACAGAGCCGGGTGAGCTGTTCCCCATTGTTTCCAGTCATTCTTGCTAAGCTAAGCTAACCAGCAGCTAGTCTAAATATAAATGTTATATCGACTATTTATATATTTATAAAGGATACATTCTGCCATTACCATTTGTAGGCATACTACGCAGGAATTGTTAACTGCTGTTGGTAAACAGAGTGAATGAAGAGAGGGAGCTGTGTTAGCAAGAAGTGCATCAGAGAAATAAAACCCTATTTTCAGATTGTTTCATAGCAATACGTTCCAAAGCGAAAAATAAACATGCCCAGACCGCCACACAACCCTCTGAATTTTGCGTGACTACAGCTGACGTGCATGCTTCATCCAGCCTCTCTCTGTGTGTGTGTGTGTGTGTGTGTGTGTGGCTCAGCCCCATCCTCTGTCAAACAGACACACAGACCTGCAGCTCTTTAAACATTCATGACAGACTAAGAGCAAAGGAGGAAGACGGAGAGAGCGAAGTAAGGTGGTTGCTACCTTAAGAACCTGTGCACTCATTGTACATTGGCTGGGGGATACAAACTACTGCCCAAAGGCTGTCACCAAACATCCCGAACACAACAAAATACTAAGAAAATAATACAATACAGGCAGAGGACAGTGTGTCTTACTTGTGTATGATACTACAGAGTTTATTAGAAAAATCCTGCTTGATGTACCTTTAAACAATGCACACCTTACTGTTATATGAATTAGCTTAAACAATTTTAGATTAACTTTTACATTTGAATTTACATCTTAAAAAACTCCCACAGTTAAACATATAGAGACCAAATGATGTTTGATTTCCGAGTAATGCACAATCAGTTCCTTGTAAAGATACTTTTGAAGCCTGTCCCATTAGTCAGTTTCTGTCAGCGATGTGAGTAATAATTGTATTTGCAGTGCAAGTGTCAACTTGATGAGCAGCAACCACACTGGCACCAGAATGTTTTTTTGGAGGCAGAAAGCTGTGCGCTACCACAAAGTAATTCAATTTAATGTTGCTTCCAAGAAACAAGGTACAGGTTTTGCTTAAAGCTAGAACTTGTTGTTTATTCTGCAAATAACTTGTTTTTTTAACCAATTAACGTCTGTGGGTGGGAGATTATAACACCACTGTGAAGTGCCATATGTGTTGTAAATCTCATTGGCGCGAAGGGGTTCATTATATGTTGTTCATCAGATCTTTTGCTTTGAGTTCTGTAAACACAACAAATCAAGTTTATGTTCTCACATTAAACAAAATCTTTGTTTTATGTTCTGAAGGATTAGTAAAATAAATTCTTTACTTTGAATTTGCTCAGACATGATTTTCATTAGCCATTCGCAGCAGATGAAATGTGGTCTGAAAGAATAGTTGCCCAGTATGTTCATTTTAGGATCACCTTACCAGTATTCGGATATGTTCTATCAATTAGCGGGCTTGGGCAGAAAGCAGAGGAAAAATTAATATGTTTCTAATTCTGAGTATCATGGTTTCTGCATATGGACCTGTATAACATCCTTCCAAAGAAAACTTCTACCCTTACATTTCTCTGTTTTATTGAGCTGAATTGCAATAAAATGTAATCCACAAATACATAAACGCATTAGACCTCATTGGGAAGTGCTATTAGGTCTGTCTTGGAGCAGCAGTAAAATCCATTTTTAACTCCTGCCAGTTTGCTGGCCTGCGACCTGCAGTTACACCTCTCATCACTCAGGCCGTTTAAGAATACTGTCTGCTCCACGTGGAGTGGTGGGGCACGCAGACACTCCTGTCCTGTCATGTCCCAACTGTCTACTTGGCTTTCTGCGGACTTTTCCCATGAGCGCAGGTTGGTGAGGCAACAGCAGCTGTCAGACAGTGGTTGTTGGCAGGGCGTGGTGCCTGACCAGCGGGTCTGACCAGACACTTGTGCTACTGCGCTGAGCCACGGGTAGAGAGTTGACCCTAAAGCATGCCTCAGACTACTGGTTGACGTACTGTGGTCGTCGGGGGCTATGACTGCATGGATGAAACTCGAAGGTGTGGATGACTTCCTGGGTGTGCTTGGTCGCATCAGGATCTGACAGCAACTTCACAGCTAAACAAACTGTGATTTGTGAGCCACAGTAATCCTGTTCTTGGGTCATATCCCTCCTTTTCTCTTTCCTAAAATATACTACTTGAAGTTCCCTCAGAGAGATCTTTAGATGTGACAGGAGAATAAATAGCGAACACAGCTCGAAGCAGAGCTGGTTTGAGAGGAATATGAGTGATGACTGTCCCTATGGCAACCTCCTCGTGTTTTCAGTTTGAAGCTGACATTTCAATAGGTCCCGTTGTATGCTGATATGTGGGGATAATAAATGTTATAAATGTATGAGGTGAGTTATTAGGAAGTCTCTTAATTACAGGGGTGGGCCGAGGTATAAATCTTGCAGATTAGAGGCTGGATGTATAAGCAAAACAATCTGCAAGCTCAACACTTGGTACTTTAGGGGCCCCGTGGTGGACGTACTGGATAGCCGCAATGTCAAGACATGGCATGGAAGACTCAGTTATCAAAGTCAAGCTGAGTCTGCATGAAACTTAGGCTGATGAATGTAAATTCATTATATAGGTAGGGGTGGCCATATACAGTGAAAGAACCAGTGAAGTTCAGTCCATGTTTTCCATCTGATACTGGATTACTAGCAAAGGACCACAAGCTTGATGTTCAGAGCTCTTCTCAAAGTAGAACACAGGACGATGAGATGTATAAAGTATATTCGATGCTGTTGAAGACAAAAAAATGTAGTTCAATTTGGACTTTATGCTATTATTATCGCCCAAACCATGAAAATAAGGCCCAAGTTGCGATTAACTGCAATTACGCTTCAGATCAGTGAGTCTGAATTTCAGGCTGCTGTCTTCGTTTCTCAGTATAAAGTGATGTGTGGTTATGTGCTGAGGTTTGCAGGTTTGATGTCTGGAGTGTCAAACGGGTCACAATTGAGATGAAAGATCGTGAAAGAGGTACACAAACAAACACAAACATTCCTACTGGGTGAGAGCAGGCGGCCCTGGGTAATGAGAACGGGTCAGGAGGGAGGCTGATGGCTGGAGCTGGAGAGACAGGTCTAGAGGTTGTAGCATTCATGCACAATGGGCCATGAGAGGCTCCTTTCTCCACTGTGGCAGGCCCTTTCACAGGTTCCTCCTCCCCAGCCCTGAAAAGGACCCCACATGTGTCCCCACTTCCCTGTCAGTCCACTTTTCTTTCCCATAATTCCCAGACAGCTGTTTCTGGGTGGCGTTGTGTCATTATTTGGACTCATTTACGGCCCCCTGCCTGTGAAGAGCTCGGTTTTGTTAGGGTTGTTGTGGTAGCTCGCTCACATTTGGTTTCAAATATGTTGCATGTAAGTTATTTGATGGTTTGGCTGTTGACAAGCGCTGGTTAAACTAATTGGGTGCTCAGAAAAAAAACACAAGCCTGCAATGTGAGTGAACGCTCGAGCACATTTTTCAAACGTGACGTGTTTTTTTCAGCACTGCCGTTTCAACATTGCAGGAATGGTTTCCTTTAACCATAATATAATGTTGTTGGCGCAAAATGTTTGAAAGAGATATTTCCTAATTATGACTGGGGAACATAATCTGTGATCAGATATCAAATGAAACCAACAGGGCATGTTTTCGTGTGGAGAGCAAAACTCTGCTCTGCAATTTTGGCGAAGCAATGAGATGTCTCCGACACTCACTGACACTCGCTCTGACTCGAAAAGACAAGGCATCGTCTACCACAGTAGCTCTGACATTTTCTGGGCTTTGGATAAACAGGTGCACCACCGCGACTCTCATGGAAAGAGTCTTATGTCTAGAACTAACCCACTATCACTCCCAATCCACATAAAGACCTTGTGGATTGCACAAGAAGACAGTGGTGGATATATCACGTGAAAAAGTGATATGGCATACTGTTATGGTTTGGTGCCAGAAGTACTATAGGGGAGCCACGTGTGGTCAGAGTGGTGAAGGGAGGCCTCACAGTGTTGGCAGCCTCGTGTGTATACTCCACCAGATGCTGCTTTCACTGTCATTTGTTGGAGGCAGTTGCAGATGTAATATTCTACCTGCTTGCAGTACATTCTAAACAGACTGCAATATACCTTCAGCACACAGTGTAAATCAGGTTGGGTTTAACATTTATTCAACTCAGATTTGTTTCAGATACATAATAATAATGTCAAAAGTCGCAGAAATCATGTGCGAGACTAAGAGCTAAACTTATTAGCTAACACAGGCCTTCTGAACTGTCTAAATAAGTATTACAAATACCACAGCTCAACTATTCATTTGAAGATTTTCAAGTTGCCGTGCATTTTACATTTGGACACCGCTTGTGGGTTATGGAATGCTTTTAGTGGTCGCTATAATTAGTCGCTGCATAAACACGTGGAATTTGTTACAAGGATTTCAGTTATCAAAGCTGTTCAGCAGTTTTTCTTTCTTTCAAATGTTTCATTTTTTTCATTGCTTTGTTGTTGACTTTGTGTCAAGCTGTGTTTTGTGAATGAGGGTTCTGGTGTGGCCTCCAGTGTGATCGGTAATCTTAACATGTTGTGACTTCCAAATGTTTTTCATCACAGTGGGAAATGAGCTGTAACAGTATAGCTTAAAAAGCTTGGGTGTTGTGTATTCAGCCATATTTTGGGTGAAAATATGACTGTTTGGAGCACACTGAGGAGTGGATTATGTTGCAGGAGTTGGTGTGGGCATGTTTTCCACTGTGAAAAGTGGTTAGAATTGAAATCCATTGCGGCACATAAGAAAAACTGGCCAGGGACTGGAAATATAGGACGAAAGGACCTACGATGTGCCATCATTGATTTGTAAACAAGTTACACAAAACAATCCAATCCAATAGATGGATGGTGGGTATAAATACAGTGACTAGTATTTCTTTAATGACTTTCAATTATTCAGTCACAAAAATATTGGTGAATGAGATGAGAGTAGCAGTTAGCCCAGTTGCTACTACTAGCATAGTTTAGCAAAGTTTACATAGTCAAATTAGCAGCCCAGTCGCCAGGATATAATGTCAGCAGTTGACGTTTCTTCAAACCACAGATATGTCCAAGGTTGACATTTGCACCAAACATGGCGTATCAAACTCACATTAAACGCAACTTTCACATCAGGAGGTGCAGCGGGAGGCAGTGGCATTATCACAAGACAACAAGGCTGCCAAATGGCCAACTGTAGTTCAAACCACATCACTGTATACTTTCAAGCACAACAGGGGACCGTTTTTGTGGTAACAATTGTTTTTTTAAGGAGACCTGCGGACATTTCTAACCAAAACTATTGATAACTGCTATTTTTTTAGAGGAAGTTCTCCATCCATGATCGTGGTGACCAAAACAGGTATTTTAAGCCAAACCATGATCGTTTCATAAGTGTTTTTTGTACATAAACCGAACCAGAGCAGAAGCACAGCATTTTGACATGAGAGAAAGAAAATTCAACCTAAACAAATGTAAAGTTGCATCATAAAGGAAGTGTGGTTTTTCAGAAACGTACTTGGCTAACATTTATTCTGCCGATTTTGGTTGTAAATTTGTAGTATCATAAAACCACATTATTTATCGTATGGTGCTATATTCTGATGTCCAGTGACAATTTTGGTCTTCTTTGAGGCCTGATTTGTCCAACAGTGGTGCTACAGTATAGTCCCAGCATTTGTTTCCTTTGAATGGCTCTCTCCTGCACCTTATGGCATGGATACCTAGTTAACAACACTTAGTAAAGGCCTTTTCATCGAAGGGAAAATAAAAAGATACACAAACACAAAAATCTCTTGTCTTAGGGTTGGATAGCTTCTTTTCCATGATCTGACTATGTTAATCCTGTTGTCTGCATCTATTTCGTTAGCTTTCCCTTAAATTTGTCAGTGACTCTTTCCAAACATCCTAAGCACTGCGGCTAACTGGGTATTGGATCAGGATTTGGTGGTGGCAGACACCTTGAGGAGGAATGTGTGAAACGGTATGGGAAAGTAAAAGTAGGATCAGTGCATTCTTAGTTTCTGACTTTACACAAAGCAGAATAAATGCAGTAAATAAATGTTTTTGTTTCACCGTGACACCTGACTTAAATATTGTAGAGCTGCTTCTTAAGTGAGAAACTATTTAATCATCACACCAAAACCCAAAAGATCATTACCATGGTGATAACTTGTTCATTCAGTAGCGGCTGACAACTCAAACAAAATACCTCCCAAGCTTCCTTTCCACCATTGCAATAGGAAGGTCATGGCTAATGGTGGAATAGGATTTCCCTGCCTGTGTATGTAAGTGGCCATGCCAGTCATGAGGCCTGGGTCACAACAGCCATTCTAGTCAGCGGTCGCCATGGTCCAGTTGTTAATGATTGAGTGTGTTCCTTGTGCTGACACTAAGTGGTGAGTCAGGTCAAACGGCCATTCAGAGGAATTCCATCTTGGACATTCCAATGCTGCCGTTCCCTCAGGTTCACATCACGGAGGGTGTGAGGGAAAAAAGGTCGAACAATGTGATCTGGAATCTGGGAGGGAGGTTGCCACCGCTTGTTCACAGCTCCAGAGATATGAGTTAAACATGCGGAATGTTAATCTGTCAATGTGTGGTCATGGTGCGTTTTTGTAAGCGGTTGTGATTTGAATCACGAGGCCCTGCGGTTGTGCCCAGGCCCTATCCCCCTATCAGGCGCGATTAGAGGTAACCAGTTCTGACACCCTGATGGCCATGAGAGACATCCCTCGCCCGCCAACAAAGCCACATGTCACACACGGCCATCTTGTTTTCTCCCAGCAGGCCTCTGGAATGTAGTTCATCCCCTCGGCCTCCTCAATGAGGCCATTCTACAAATTCAGGGTCAGAGGCTATTGAATCTTAACTCTTCAGGAGGATGCAAAATAGCTCTCAGCATGTGAAACTATGTAGAACGAATGCATTTTAGCACCCTTTATCTGCCCCTCAATAGACCGTCTTCATTGACACAGGCATTCTGAAGGCTGTCTTGGTAAACTTGTCTCCAAAATGAAACGGTGAAACAGCGGGGAAGACATTTGTGATCATCAGCTCAAGCTCTAGCAATGCTAACGTTACTCATGCACTGGAAACACAAGTCTCAGGATTGTAAAGTTCACAAAAACAGCCAACAGTGTTCGTAATTGTTTGCATGAAGTGCAGCTGAGACCCCGAACCCTGAGTGTACCAGTCATAACCTTCTTTGGTTTCTTGTTTGAAGGAAGTGAAAAATGCATTTTTTAATCTCAGTATGCAGGGATAGATCCATGCCATGTTGGAAAAACATTTGCACCACAGCTCTGGTTTGTGGCTGGCTATTGTACAGGGAGTGGTATTTCACTTATGAAGTGATTCCGTTACAGCTGTCCCCTCAACCATCCCCCCTCTGCACGCACTCACTTACTCCCATTCAACCACACACACACACACACACACACACACACACACACACACACACACACACACACAGGCAGAACCATTTAAACACAGTTCTCCATAAACACGTACAAATCAGTTCCAACGGGTGCTCCAGCAAAACTCAGACATGGACCCAGACCCACAGCTCTCAAAAACAGGTTATTTTAGAAATGACACGATATGCCAAGTTGCACATCTGCAGTCAGATCCTGCCAAGCTGCCATGTGAAATACGATCTAATGCTGGTCCGCTTGATTCCAATGAATGACATCCTTACGCTCCTATCTGTTGAATAATGCAT
The DNA here is from genome assembly GCF_965226575.1 of Pagrus pagrus. Classification (NCBI taxonomy): domain Eukaryota; kingdom Metazoa; phylum Chordata; class Actinopteri; order Spariformes; family Sparidae; genus Pagrus; species Pagrus pagrus. The sequence goes on from NC_140194.1 coordinate 16,901,975, forward strand.
TTCACTTAAGTCCTCATATAGGGGGGCTCTCTGGCTAGATTGGGGGAAACAAATCTTGAAAGGATTATTGTATTTACTTTCTTTGGCGAGGCTCTGAAATGGTATGGGAGGTAGTTGTGGCTTTTGTGGTCACGTGTTTATTGTTTATGCTTTGTATTTATCCTTAATTAATGCCGTGCTGATGAGTGCTGTCACAGACACCAGCGAACAACGATCGGGTCTCACGCAATGTGCGGATGATTTCCTCCCCACATTCAAGGCCTCGGAGACGAGCAAAACGCTTCCTCCGGCTTGTCTCTTTGAGCCGGAGCAGGAAGACAGATGCTCTAGAAAAACACACACCAAACCAAAGACTGTCAATCTGTGATCCCGCTACTCCTCAAGTGCACGTCTTTTTTGGAAGCCCTCGTCTTGTTTTCAGCATGCACTTCGGAGCGAAAGGAAGTTCAAAGATATGTTTTTCAGCATCACAACAGTTACACACGTTTTCCCCAGATGAAGTTCTTAGTGATCCAGATGCAGAGCAGTCATGGGGGTCAGTGCAAGGTCTCTCTGACCCCCCCTCTGTGTGGCGACTCCACCCAACCACTCTCTGTCATAGGATCATTGTTTTCAAATGATCTGCTCACTGACAAATGATCTGTGACCAATTTTATAATAATGCAACTTGTCTTCCCTGAGAAATGGAGTCCTGCAGTTTCGTACAGTTGGAAGTTGAATGAATGTTCTGTGTGGAATTAAAAATGGCCGACATTTATATTGACTAATGTTCAGCTTTAAAAATTTAAAGTATTCTATAATCGCTTACATTTTGATGTGTCATCAAATACTCTACACTCAAGGTTTACTCAACATCTTTTTAAATTATCAATCACTGCTTCTTCAGTAAATTGAACTTGTGTGGGTGTCAATTTAAGATATTTTATCAGCGATACGAATCCCATGGTCAAGAATGAACCTTTATGCTAAAATTTGTTAGTAAGAAGAAAGTCACATCAAAAAGGCAACTTATGAGATATGGTCACAATTTTTAAAAACATTAAAAACTGACTAACATCATCAATGGAATGTGAAGAAACAACAGTACTGACATGTCACAGACGTCTATGTACTGTGCCATAGATGTCTTCAACTGCAACATTAACATGAAATTACCTTTTAGCCCTGTTTTGGTCTCCACCAACTCCTCAGGGTAAAAAAAAATGGATCTTTGGTTCTGGGAAGGTGCTGTGGAGGGTTTCTCTGAGCTGCCTGCTGCTTCTGCAAATGGCACTGATGAGAACACTGTGGTCAGAGTGAACCAAACCAGTTAAGTTGTGGGTCGGAAAAACCGAAACAGCAGCTGAAAGACACAAAATCTCTTTGTAGAGCTGAGGGGAACGGTATTGCCCGGTTGTAATCCTCTGTGGGTTCAACACTACACTACACAAGGGTTTATTGGCAAAGACTATTACACAGGAACAATGTGTTCTACATCATCCATGATGAACATTCAGTAAATGTACATGTCTACAGTCATCTCTATAAAGCACAGTACTTCAGTACTTCAATGTACAGTCCAGTGTACTGTACATTAGGTTGCCTGTCTTTGTTTCCTCTTGGATTTTCTGGAATTAGACCTTCTTTATAGTTTACAATACAGATGTTAAAGACCCTTGTGGCTTGCTAAGTCAAGCATGGGGGACTGTTTTCTGGAGATGTTGACTCACCCTAAATATACTCTTCTCTATTTTGGTTGAAGCGCTTAACATGTCACGGCTGCTCTCCCCTATAGAGGAAAACACCGCCACGCTTCATTTTTGCCTGGGGTCAGAATCTCCCTGAGGGAGAGAGCGGACGGCTTTCTCAACCCGCCGTATCAGCAGGGCCATCCCAACATGTATAATCTGTAATGCACAGCTGAATTTTACTACATACTACTGTTCTACCACTGAGGCCTGACAGTGCCAAGGCCTGTGGTAGCTTGGGCGGTGTAGGCCTCAGAAGTTTGTTTTTGTCTCGTGGGCTCCAAAGTCATATCTCACCACCTGAGGACAGGAGCGCCTGGCTCCATGATTCACATGAGTGCGGTGGGAGAGTTGAGGAAAGAGGGTGGATCACTTCAGTTTGGATAACAGACACACTGCATTACTATTGTGTTTAGGTTCTTTGTTTCACATGAGGAGATATGTTGAGTTTCGAGCACAATCTGAAAATCAACCCCACTGTAGTTTATTCTGATCTATTCTCATTTAATGCACTTGTACAGTTTGCTGTATGTGCTCTATAATCAGAGCCACAACAGGACATTCATATACCTCAAATGAGTTTTGAGAGAAACAAAGAAGGGAGGCAAATGGTTGGAGTCATAACTTTCATCAAATCATATGAGAGAACACACTCAAAGAACACATATCAGTCAAACACAGTTAGGACTCAAAACTGGAAACAAAAGCATAATATCTCGACACAACAACATAATCTGTCTTCTATTTCTAATCTGCTGAGACATCTGGGCGTCAAACACTGTATACTGTGCATTTATTTGCTCGCTTGAAGTCTCCTTTAAGCCAGGTTTGGACCTTTGCTAGGCCATGTTGAAAGAGTAATCTTTTATTGAAATGTGGTGAGAAACAGAGCCTGGAAACCAGTTAGCTCTACTCAGGCCAGGCCAGGCCACAGCAGGCCAAAGTAGACCAGACTTGATCCAATCTCAGATGAAAAACTGACTAACAAACAGAAGCTAGTTAACGGTTGGACATAATTCTGTTGAAAAATGTATTTCATTCCCAGCTTAAACACATGTTTCTTCTACATGTTTATGCTCCATACTTTCTTTAAGAAACTATCATAATCAAAGTATTCAATGAAGCCATATAGCTGCAGCATGTTGACGAGACAATAAACCAGTTTTTATTTGCATGAGGAGGAAAGTGCATCTTTCATCACTTCTTCCACAGTGCCCAAGGCTGCTTCCTTCTCCGTGGTGTGGCCAGCACCCATCCAGCCACACAGGAAGCATCTTCCACTGCTCCCCCTCTCCCTCCTCTCCTCCTCCTTTCCCTCCTTTTTCTCTCGGTCTCCTCCTCACTCGCCCATGGTGGAAACTATTAACAGGGCAGGGTTCCATGGAGCAGTGTGGCGAGGTTATCGTTCACACAGCTTTCCCTCTCCCTTTCCTTCTGTCTGTCTCTCTCTCTCTCCCTCTCAGTACAGTAATCCTCAACACGCAGCCCAATATAGCGGGGGAGACTCACTGCCCTCTGTTTTTAAACCTCCACCGCCGCAGGGTAACGATTTTTCCTGATACGCGCGTGGTGAAAATGCGTAAGACCTGACCTTTTTTTCATAGGCCTCGGTGTGTCACAGGCAGGGGTGACATGGGAAGGAAAATGTGATGGTCGGCCGACTGAAAAACAGTTTTACAAAGTGTCAGCGGAAGAGCAATGTAAAGATGTGAAGGTTCGAAGTGTGGATAGACAGCTCATGCTTTAAAGGAATAGTTGGGAAATTTGAGAGAAATATGATTAATATGAAATCTTTGCAAACAGGATGGAGACAAATATTAACACAATGTATTAATTTGTGAGCTATAGAGGTGATGGTAGGTGTACGCACCCAAAAACACAAAACACAGGTGTGAGGTTGATCTCAAAAAGAAGGCAGATGGGGTTGTATCGTAGTGTGCACTTCCATTCCTCCCACACAACTTGAAATTCAGTCACCCTGACTGCAATGTACCTGCTGACATACTGTGTACTGTAGTGCAGTCTGTCCTCTCACTTCTAATCTCTCAGCCAGCCTCATCGTCCTCCTTTCCTCCTCCTCCTCCTCCCCAGACTGCTGAAAAGCTGTCATTGATGAGAACACTGTGAGGGGGCGAGAGGTGCTCGGGCCCCATGGGCTCGTGTAGCAGCTCCACTGAAAGACTCCCATTTAAACACACACACCTGTTAACAAACAGCAACAATGGGCTGCATGGCTGCCAGTTCAGTGAGCTTCATACCCTGACCCCACTCCCACCCCTCGGCCCCCTGGCGGATATTAAAGAGCCTCTATTTACCCATACTGGCACACAGCTCGCAGGCCTCACAGAGGCTGGCCTGCCCAGGATGTCCTCAATTCACCATTGTCCATTGGTGATGGAGAACTGGGCGGATGGATGGCAAGGAATGCTGAGGTGGAGTGGAGTGCTGGACGGGTGTTCTGCTTTAGGTCGGATTGAAACGTGTGTGAAAAACATCAAATTGAGCTGAATGTTGCCCTGATTGTCCCCAGAGAAACCTGTTGTGGCATACAGGATGATTTTTTTGTCACATTTACTGCTCTGTTGAGGATGGCGTCTGAGCTGCTGACTTTTTGTTTGACGTGCTAACATGCTGTTACTCCTGACTTTTGGATTTTAAATAGGTGTCAGAAAAGAAACCACAGGCATAATAAGCCCATGGCTGCCAGGAGTTCATGGCAACATCCTTTGTTGACGTCGGCTTTTTCTTTAAGTGTCTAGTAGAATTCACCAAACATGGGCTTGTTGACCCACTGATAGGAAACAAGCTAAGAAATTAAAATCAGGTCCATCATGAGTAGAGTTGCACCCACTTGCACTGTTACTGTATATAAGTGGATAAAGAGTGTATTTTGTTGTATTCCTTTTGTGCTATTTTCAACAAGTCCTTCAAATTAAATGATGACACAGGTAATTAACTTTGCTTCCAAAACAAGCACATGAATGCCTCTCTTCCCAGGATCACACCCTTCAAAATTTAATACGACTGTTAACAAACAGTTTCAAATTGCCGTTAGCTGAAACCACTAAAACTTTGGTTAGATTTAGACATAATAAATTTTGGTTAGGGAATAATGATAATCAAGGCCGTCACTTTGCACTGAAAAGTGGTGGGGACATAAGGGATCATATGAAAAAGTGGTATTCAACATATTTGATTATAGACAAGTTAACGGGAGGAGACATTCTTTATGAACCAGCACTGTACTGTAAGTCACCAAGACCAGAAAGATGCAATGATCTATGTTTGCAAACCTTAGGCTATTCTAGCAAGCTAGCTACTCAGTCAACCTAATGTTCTACATTCTGATATTACTGTATATGTTGATTGCTATGGATGCACAATATGGATTTTTTCAGCTGATACTGATAACCGATAATAATTTCAATTTTTGTATTTTAAAAATAAGTTCATAACCTGTAGTTTATGCACCCCTGAGGATAAAAAGGCTAAGATTTAGCTGGCAAAGATGGATGATTTATAATTCATAGCTCTAATAAGACTTATTGTGTTAAACTCATAGACCTTTCCTTCCTCTCCTAACACTTGCGGAACACATATTGCAAGTTACAATTGTGTTGTCATCTTCTGAAGTTGAAAAAAAAAGCTCACATGAGCGACGACATTGCATGGCTCTACGCAGGTACAGCAGCTCCAGGCCATGAACGCGACAACAGCATTGTTGTTCTTCTTCTTCTTCTCTGTGTTTATTGGCGGCTGGCAAACCAACTTTAAAGGTGCATACCACCACATAATGTGTGCAAATGCTGCACTTGGTAAGTCAACAAAAGCAATTTGGCTTTGTATTATCGGTTCTATTTATCAGCTATAATTTCATTTTCTGCCGATAACCGATGATATGAATTTTCCATTATCAGGCCAATGATTTATCTGTCCGATTTAAATCGTGCATCCCTACTGATTACATCTATTATTTAATGAGCAATAACAGTTTTCCTGCACATGTTTCAGGCTGTGTCATGGCTTTAGTTTATAGTGTACTGCATGTACAATTTAGGTCATAATTTCTCACCAGAAAGCAACCACCAGTTAGATCTTTCAGAACATCTTAAACAAATTATGCTCCCCAAAGTGGTGAGGATGAAATGGTCCATTTAAAAATAAAATATTAACAATAATAAATCACACTGAAATATTGCACATGAATTATTTCTGACCGACTGTTGGTCGGAAAGAGGAAGAAAACAACTGTTTCCCATGTCAAAGCCCCAGGCTGACCCAACCTTCAACCCTGACCACCACCTCCGCCAGATGTTTTGCAGTTGTACAATGTCACATCACACTATTTCAACCATCGCAGAAAACAGTCGTAATTCACACGGCCACAGACAGTACAGCAAACATTTAATTTTAAACATATAATCTTTTGACCAATGTCGCTGTTTTTCTGATGTTGTTTTTCCCACTATTTTCATCACAGCTTCTTGAAGGTCTTACTCTTCACATTTCTGATTCTGTAAAGGACATAACAATTGTATTACTTTTCATTATTTGATTTATATGTCTTTTAATTTTCATATTTGGGTCCCAATTTTTTTGGCTCATGACCCCTTAAAATGAATACTGCATGTGTTAATGAGCCCTTCTCACAGGTTATGTGTTGTCATGAGCATGTATTTCTTATATTAATTAGTATTTTTAAGGGCGTCAAACAGTTGAAGTATCTGTAATTTTTCAAGAAAAAGGGAAAATTTACATAAAAAGTTAGAAAATATAATTTGTGCAACATAATTTTTACCCCCTTTCCTATTACTTCTGCCCCTAAGATTCACCCCAGGCCCAATCGGGGGTCCAGGCCAGGGATACCAACAGGGGGGGAAACACCAGGTCAGGTGATCTGGGCCCTGGGCGAGCCCAATAATGCCTTGATACAATATCCAACTATTAAAATCATCTGCTGGGAGGCCAGTGGAGATTACCATGTCCTGGGCACAACCGAGAGTACAAACGTCCCTGGTTCCAAGCTCCCAATTTGAGACTTTAGTGTATTACAATGTGGAAAATACTTTAAAGTGATCAACAATATGCTAGATTTACCCACTAACTTTGAGACTCAAAGATCTCTTAATTTCATAATGACACATAAGCTTGATTACTGACTTAAGCGATGATCAACAGCAGAACCCTTCCAGTAGAGTGATAATCAAATCTGGTGATCCCATAAATAAAGCAACTCAACTGGTATGGTCTTTCTAACATTTTTTTTTTTGAGAATAAATTATTATGTCATTATTGAGACCAAAAGTTTTTGCAGTCTGAACATCCTGAGACGTAAAGCCAGCGGGGCCCAGCCACTGCTGATGGCAACCATTCTTCAGATGGGGCCGCTCTCCAGTTCGGCTGTGACCACTCCTTTTGTGTTCGCTGAGGGGGGCCAGCCATTCAACCCTACGGGACGGATAATAGCCTCGCTGGCCTGCTCCCCCTCCGCTCCCCACCGCTGCTCCATCCTTCCATAAAATTCCCCACTTTAATTGCGTTCCCTGGAAGCCAGTAGGAGAAGAGGAGGAAAAACTTAGAGGGAGGAGGGAAAAGAAAGAACTCTATAGTGGGCAGCCTGTATTCATCCCCGGCCTATGCATTGCAAACAACAAACTGCGAACCACAGTCTAGGAAGAAAGAGGCACAACGGTCAAAAGCAGTAGAGGACTGGCCCACCAGTCTCCAATTCAGCGGGCCCTGGCTTCTTTAATAACTGATCGAGTTCACAATTAGACCCCGCTCGCTGGTAATACAAGTCTCCTTAGAGGCTCAATTGCCATTGGTGGGAGACAGGGCCACTGTTGTGTCCCGGGGATTAAAGCAGGCAGGGGGAATCAAAAGCCATTTTACAATACAGTAATCAGCATGTTTTCCCTCTGAAAGGCCCTCTGCTCCCCCATTTAGAAAACACAGAGCATTACCTCCTTTCTGCTCTCTACAAAACCCATTCAGCCACCCGCTTTATTATATGGATTAATCCTATGTGTTGTTGGGAGCCCCGGGGCTCTGTGAAGAAGTGTCCACTCCAGACAGGTTGATAAGGGCGGGGAAACCCGTGACCTGGCGAAGGACACATTCCCCAGCTGTTACACAACCTGCTGTTTGCTTCCGTAATGCAGATGAACCTTAGCATGGGACGTATTACACTACCTGACCTGGATGAGAGAGGTAAAACATTATACTGAACGCCACCGTGATACTGATAATTGAAGATATATTGAGACAAGGTTTGTTGTTTGGGTGCAATTCTCCCTCACCTGTGTTTCTCTGCCTCACTCCACCTGCACCTCATCCCCTTGTTAGTTTAGTTTGCATTTAAGTCCAGTCTTTAGTTCAGTCTTGCTCTTGATGTCCCGTCGTGTTTGCCTGTTAGTGATCCTGAATAAAACTTCATCCATTGCACTTCCTACCTGCTGTCTCCAGCATTTGGGTCCACCTTCTCTGCTCTGGCGTGACAAGGCTGTTACACAATTAGACTAAAATTTAGACGATAAAAGCTGTGTATTCAATAAACAGTAAAAAAATAAATTAAATAAAATACATTTTTTTAAATAAAAAAAATGAGCCACATAAACTACAACAAAAACTTTTTGGTTTAGGTGCCAAAACTACTCTATTAAGATTAGGAGATCTTGGTTTGGGTTAGAATTGAATTCATGCCATGTGCCTGATGTAAGCTAAATACATTACATAAGTTAACACAGGGATGTAAGTGAAAATAAGTCAATGTTGAATTTTGGTTTCACATGGGACACAAACACTGCTCTCCTGGGTGGAAGTCTTGTGTTTGTGACCCCATCCTCCAACATAGGTGGACTTTCTCACTCTTTTTTCTCTCTATAACATTTGCTCCTAAAATGGCACATGAAAAGCTGAACTACTGACTACGAGGAACTTTCAGTTTTTGTTGACAGCCCCTTTTGACAAAAGTGGATCGACACCAGCGCCTGCTGTCGTAAAGATCTTTGCTAGCGTGTGCCAGTGGCGCATGAATTTGTTTTGGAAACGAAAGACCGCAGGATGGATCGCGATGAGGTAATGTATTTATATGTGATTTTATATGTGATATATGTGATGGGACCTGAGCACAGGCACTAATAATAACTATATAAAAATAACAGCCTTTTCACTGTTGGTCTTGTTTGCTGTTACAGGTCATTTATGATCATCAGAGGAATCACGAGATTGTTTCATAAACACTTAAAACTTCCTCGTAGTCACTTTAATGTTAGTGGAATTAGACAACACACAAGAAGCTAAAATGTGCAGTGATAACACGCAAAATTATATAAAACGTTGGCTTGTTAATCACACGGCATTTGATGAGACCAGGTTTACAGGAAATACTTTGATTAAATCACCACATATTCTACGATCCCAATTTCCCAGTAATTCACATGCAGATGGAAAGTACTACTTTAATTGTGCTGCATGAGTACTTTAGAACCGTATTAGAGACATTTGTGATATTGAATTTGTAACAAATAGGGTCAAGGCTGGAAAAAAGGAGGGGAGAGCACACATTAGTTGATCAAGTAAAATTGAAATTAGGGTTAGGTGACAGGCTGACTGCCACCAGTTATATAGTCGTGAATCTCCCTGATGACCCAACTCCGCCCATTATGCTCCTTGACGAAGAGGCCTGCTCAGGTAACTACTTACCCTACCTTATGAAAGATGCCCAGAGGCAGAAAAGGGAGGTTTGTGTGTTAATAGTAGGTCCAGAGAGGGAATTAGCGAGTGTGGGAAAAAAATCTATGCTTTTCAATTGTCCTTGAGCGCCAATCTTTCACTTTAAACTTCTTTGTAGATTCATTTCTCAGATGTTATGATTTGCAATTGCATATTCAATCTTATTTATGTTTAGTTCTTTATTTGATTGGTAACTAATCAATCTAAGCATCTGAGTCGCTTTTTGAACTGATCCTTGCTGGGAATTAATTATGTTGTTCTTGTTTTCTTTAATATTATTAAAATGGACTAAAAGTCATCAATGAAATTGTAATACAATGGTTAAAAGGCAGAACTGGAGGATCACTCTGCCTACGTTTTCAATTAATGCATTACCACCAAACACCATCCTGACCAAATCAAGGAAAACCAGAAGTCACAGTGTGGCAAAAGAATACATCTCGATAAAGTCCGAACACGGGTGTTATAATTAACCCTCCTGCTGAATGACAAATCATGATAGTTATTCAAGCGGAGGGTATTTACAAGCCTCAGTCAGGACAAACGCATGGTGTAATGTGAAATTCATTATTAGGCATTGCATGATGCGACACCAAAGACTCCAGATCAAAAAGCTATTTTTACGGTCAAAAATGTTGACTGATGTAAAAACTCCATGCAGTCTGAAATGAGAAACATCTGGAGAAGAAGGGAACGAGACAGATGTGTTGCAGCAGTGAGACAACAATGCCGTTTTTTCTTAATAATGCTATCAAAGGATCTATTATATGGCCTGTTTTTCCGTTGTGTCTGGGCATAATGTATTGTGAAAGGCGAGATCCATGTATTACAATGGGGAGAGGAAGTATTCGATGTCGCTCTTCTTGAGCTTCCTGATCAAAACCACATACATCTGATTCAGTTTATCGTGCGTCATCCACAGCCATTCACTTCATTGATCTCCACGCAAAAAACTAAAAAACTTATGCATGTCAAGGACATTCACATTCTTGACTGTGATGCAAATCATGAAACACAAGCATTATTGTTAGGGATGGGGTGTTTGCAAGTGCACACCAAGGATAGGAAAAATCTTGAAGTGACAAACAAGCTAACATCTGTCATCTGGAACACTGCTGCTCTCCATCAGGAATGTGAACTTTTGTTAGCATTAGCTTTGCCAGTGAGTAACATCCTGTCCAAAGCATCATGTGAGTGACCATTGAAACCGAAAATAAATCAGTGTTGACTGCACTGAAATGCTTCCAGGCTTTTACAAACAGTAAAAACTGAATGGCGTCAACAGAGGGTTAGATGGAAGACGAATTGTTGTGATCTTCTCGTTGTGATCACATAAAGACGGGGAAAGTCTGGGATTTGACCTTTTGCGGTTGAAATCTACTAAAAAACAATAATCAAAGTGTTCGCCAGTAAGGCGCCAATCCTGAGCTTCTCCAGTCATGTAACTTAATAGTCCACATCTGCAAAGTTCTGGGGATGTAAACAAAGGTGATTGATGAAAGTTTCAGGTGGTCAGTGTTCCAAAAGTATGGCTTCACAACAAAAAATGAAAGCGCAAGGTTTTATCAATTTTGATTCTTATGTTCATTAACAACATTTTATTCTTGCTCTCTAATAAGGTCAGGGAAGGATAATGGATATGGCTCGAAGGTATAATTTGAGCAATATGAACAGAATCCGACGGTAGCTCCACAAACATAGGGGGCAGCATATCGCCAGAGAAATGGACAACTGCTGCTCTTGCTAGCTATCCTTGACTGTAGCTAGCTACTGCCATTAGTGAATTAGCTCATGGCTCAGTTAGCTGTGGAGACAGTGACCCAGAGATTGTCTGAACCAGGACCTAGGATCACAGGGGGAGTCACCACCATCGACGGAGCCAAGCTCAACTGGATTTGTCAGACTGACGTGAAGCCAACAGCTGGCATATCTGCCAACCGAAACTACGGGGGGAAGTTAGCAGGCTCAGTTGGTGGAAGTCTCTAGTGTGCACGCTCTATGGGCCGCACAATGCGGAAGCTATGCATGGGGAGCGTACCTATGTTCCCCGGGTCCAATTTGGGAACCCTAACCCTAACCTAACCCTAACCCTAACCTTTTTTAGAAAAAGGGTCCTATCTTCCCCGGTCACATACAAAGTGGGGAACATAGGACCCGGGGAACATAGGGATGATCCCGTTAGCATGCTAACTTTAGTTGACATCTCTGGAACACAATATATAGATGTCTTTGACATAACATCAACACTGTTTTTTCTTATTAGTTAGTTTTTTTAATGTTTTAAACCAAAATTCTGGCCATATCTGACAAATTGCTCCTTTAAAACTTGCAGTGCAAATCTTTTTTCCTCTTCTGGCAGGGAAGGTAATTATACAAACACTCTTGATGTGCATGTGACACCACAGGCTCCACTATACTATTAATTGTTGTAGCCTATTGCTATGGTTGCACGGTTAACTCTGGTATTGCCAGCTGTGAAATACAGAGAAATGTATCTGGTGGTGATAGGCTGAATAAGAACTGTGTGAACTCATTTGGCAAGCACTTGAATGTAACAGACGTTGATTTATATGTGAAGTCCAGCACTGCAGGTTTAATGTTAAGGTATGGTTAAGATTAGATGACACCTATAGTTAGGGAAGTTTGTGGTTCAGTCCATATAAAGGCAAACATTGTTTGCGTGTAGGACACACGTGCACACCCACCCACCATGATAACTTGCTGCAAAAGGCGATGATCTCTTGCCACAAGTATTGTCCTGATTCACACAGTATTTCATTTGACTAGCTTTTCTCACCACTGAGTCATGGGTCTGTTTTGTTTTACATGATACAGCAATTATAAATCAAGGTATTGTGCAATTGCCTCTTGTCTGCAACCACTTTGTCACATTTAGTTAAAGCACTGACCAAGTACTAAACCTGTATACACCCCTTTACAAATTCTTATGCAAATACTGATATTACACAACATTATACTAATGCTTTATTCACCAATCTGCACCATTGGAGGCCATTATCAGTGTTAAAACAGGCCATTAAAGGCAAGCCGATGACATCAGTCTCACTCACCCTGTGTGTTATCTTTTGCATCTTAAAACATCACTTTGCAGAAAAAGAGAATGTAGCACAGTAAAGTACAAATCCATCTGACGTGTGGGGAGAATGGCCCAAGACAAACTTTTATCAATTTGAGGACGCTCCCACACATTCCTGACCAGCCGCCCCCCATTGCTTTCGGTGCAAGGCTGTTGCAATAACCTTAGTCACGACCTCTGTGTTTAAATCATTTTTTTTTTTCAAGGAATAAAATGGAGGTCTTCTTGAAGTGCTTTTAGGCAGCGAGGAACATGATGGTGCTGTGTCTCCAGGCCTGTTCTGTGTGTGGCACATTGCGTATCATGACGGATTGTTACTTCACAGACATCTCATGTCTCTCCACTCTCTGTGTTCGGTTGCTTGTTTCATAAGAACGGTAATGGTAAACTATTGGGGGGGGATTGGGTTTAAGAGCATATGCTACTCGAAAGAGAGAAAGAGGGATGGAGAGATATGGTCAGAGGGGAGAGGTAAAGAGATGAGAAAGTGGGAGGGATGGAGGGAATAAGGACGAGAAGAAGAGAAAGATCCTCAGTGAATTTGGCAGCTTTCCACAGAAACCATTAAACATGATGAGCACTGTCCTGTATGTGTGTGTGTGTGTGTGTGTGTGTGTGTGTATGCAGGTGTATTTGTAAGTGTTTGTGTGCTCTGCTCTTCTCTCTCCCAGGTAACCACTCAGTCCGCCTGGCTGGAGGTACAACACACTACAGAGTGGTAGCTGAGTCTCATAATTCTTCATCCCCTGGGGGGAGTTTGCTCAGTACTGTATACCTAAAGACGTCAGCACTGACATCCACATCGGCTTTTAACGGTGACACAACAGCCCTGTCCGCCATAGATGTTTCTTTAGTGTTTTTATGTAACATCCTTAATGAGAAAGTTGATGAAATCCTAAAATTATAAAAAACAATATATACACAAGATATCAACAAAACGCACTGTACAGAAAGGTAAAAAAATAAGTTTGAGTAGAAAATGTATATTTGTTCCCCCTTTGTCTTTGGAAATTTGGGAAATGAGTATGACTAAGTATTTGTATATGTTACAGGCCTACATACCATATTGCCATTTCTACAATATGTGTTATGCGTTCACATACTGTATGTTTAAGACCTGACTGTCACCGCCGGAACTGAAGGGGGTGTTGGTGGAATTACAGGCGAAAAGGCTGCCTAGCCAGTGACCGCAGTTCAAGACTGTGTTTCATCGTTTGTAAGCGTGACACCACTGGATATTTTTAAGGCGACCTCGGGACAATTTCCTGCAGTGTTTGTGGCAACAGAAACCTTTTTAACGAGACCTTAGGACATCTCAAGCTGTTTGTGGACACCAAACAGTATTTTAAGCCACAACATAACTTTTCCCTGACCCTAACCAAGTTCTTTCGCCTGAACCTAACCAGATCATAAGCACAGCATTGTCACAACATAAAATAAAAAATGTAACCCCAAAAAAATTTAATGTTGCAACATAAAAAAAGTAAAGTTTGCAGAAACTTACAATTCTGCAAATGTTCTAGACCAGTTCCCCCAAATGGTTGACCGCAGTGATGTGTAATACTGATGTGTAGTATATTGTTTGAGCATCCACACAAACTGAAACCTAGATGGATGCGAATCACTTTCCCACGACCACTGACAGTGATAAATGTCGCCACCGGTTTCTCTCTCTGTCTGTGAATGGATGGTCTGCTAGTGCCAAAGGACTCAGCGATTCAAGGTGCCACTGCTTAACAACTTCATTTCTTGTATTGGGATTAGATCTCAGAAGCTTAACTGCTGCAGTACCTCACAGTCCACACACACATCACGTACAGCTTCGTTGCTGTTCTGAGACCTGGAAAAGTCAACTCACAACTGCATTTGTAGTCAGCCAAGTGAGTGGTGCCTAACACATTTATAGAGCTGTACTTTACATACTGCAGAAGAAGAAAGGTCCTATCTACCAGGTAATAGTTTCGACAGGATCCTGGATATTGGGTTACTTTTTTTCTGTGTCCCTGTTGATAATTAAATACATGATAACCCCAAATTTTTGAGTTTAGATATCAATATTTTGCAAATAGAATCGATCCTAGCACAGAAACATTTGGTCCGAAGCATCTATTTTCATATCGATCTGTGTGTCTACAGTCAATGTAAACTGCATGGTATGTACCCGTGCTGCAGCCTGGAAACTAGTAGATATGAATCATCTTTGCATCAGGAAAAACCCAAGGAACCAAGTCCAAGGTAACAGCATATGCGTCTTCATCAGAGAGCTGTTTCCCACATCGTGTCGAACACATAAGTCATTTAATAAAAGTTTGTTGTCTGAATCTGTTTGCTCCAGCATTCCTTGGACTTTGTTCGTGGGGTTTTTGCTGATGCAAAAGTGCCCTGCAGTGGAGCACCGGACAGGCTGCCAGCTCCAGTTGAAGCAGCTGAGGCACGTTAAACTCCTTCCGACATGAACCATCTTCTCATGTTTGCTCCTACTTCTCCACATACAAACAGGCTGCATCGAAACCAGCGTGCGCGCATGACTACAGCAGATGAATCAGCTGGCAAGTTGATCTGGAATTGCACCACTGTGATTTTCAGGCGCGAGGGGGGCCTATGCTGCTTGCCACAATCACTGTAATTCTAACCAGAGTCAATGTTCCCAAATCTCTACAAACGAGGTGGAGGATGACCAATAGTTCTAATAAACACAAGTATGAGAATACGATCCAGGTTGACAAATACTGGAATTCCCCTTCAAGGAAATAAATCCACAAGAAAATATTTTTCAGGATAGTATTTCTCAGCTCCAAAACACACAAAATAAAGAAATTCATGAGCAAAAGTAGCAGGTTGTGTGTTGCTGTTCAAGTGTAGACATGTCATGAATGCTGATACACTCCTCAGCCAAAGCACTGGTGAGACTAAGGACTGTGATTAATATTCCGTGGCTGCACTTGTTAGCATGCATCATCTGGTCCTTACTCACTCTCATACAAATACACACACTCTCACACACACTATCCTCCCACTGTGCTGCTTGGCCTCAAGTGCTGAAGGGAGATTAGATGCTGGGAGAGGCAATGTTCCCCATTACTCCCTTGTTCGGTGGCCCAAAGGTGAAATGAAAAATAGCCCTGTGGTCCTAATCCTGAAGACACTCAACACACTCATATTGTCCTCCCAGGGAGCACTTCTTTTGGCTTCCAGCGCTGCCATGGCGACTGGCGGCTATTAAACCATTAGTGGATTTGTTGTGAAAGCAGCACGGACCTACGCATCGGAAATACATAACACACAATTTATAACCACAACTAGACAAACATGTGTTCGCCTCTTGAACTCTTCTTATGTTTTACCGTGATTACGATGATCACTCTTCTTTTAACATGTGCCGTCAAGATGGAAACATATGAGTTTAGTGCAAGAAAAACACGGTGAGCTGAAGTGAAAATCCCCTCGATATGGGATCCCAACGATGAGTGGTGCTAGAAACCAGGCTCATTGCCAAGAAACCATTACTAATCCCTCGGGGCTGTTAGAGTAAGGAGTGTGTGTGCATGTTATATGAGTGCGGGTATCATCCAGCATGCATGTGACTATGTCAGTGGGTGCGTGTTTCCCAGCTTCCCCCCTCGTCCCCCGCGCCATGACCACCCTCACGTCTAATAGAGTCACAACAGCTAGTTAAACATTACAAGAGCTTCAAACACCTGGCAGGAGTGGAGCAAAATTGTATGTGTTCTTCAGCATGGACAACATTTCCATACATATATCAGTGTGAGTGTGTGCAGCTGAGTTGGATGTTTCAAAACGTTCTTGATTTAAAGCAACAATCAAAGAGTACAAATCCAAATAAAGTCTCATTTAAAGCATGAGTAACTAATCAAAATTGTTTATACATAGTTAATATCATTTATGAGTTTCTTTACAACCGCTGGCACATTTATAGCCGGCGCAAAATATGGCGTGACAGCTAATGTGCGAATAAATACATCTCTCCATCTCTTTTTCCTTACAGCCTCAGTGACAGCCATAAAAAGTGTTTTTGAAAACACGATTGTGTTTACCAGTGAAGTGCTGGCTGCAGGTCCGTGAACTCTGTCCTGCGACTTTGCAAACCCAAATAAAAACACCCTAACTCCGTGTTGCCAAATGTGCGAGGCCACGACAAACCTTTCCCATGCATGTCTCTATGACGACTTCCAATATCCTCACAGAAACCACAGGAAGATGAATGAACCCCCACCAGAGTGCAAACACACAAACACACACACACACAGAAGAAAAAAGGGAGTGCCAACATCAAGCTGGTGGGTATAGTCAAGTTCAAAGGTCAACACTGGGCTGGCTTGTGGTTCATTTTGACATTCGGGCACTAATTCACAACATGTTTAGTTGTTACAGTTGAAAGGCTTCACTGGTCTCTTAAGAAGCGCATAAGTCCATTTTAAGTTCTTGTTTTTAACTGAACACAGATTGCACATTAAGATCATCTGTCCATGATTAGCTAACCATGTTTTGATCATATTCCAGTAAAATTAAGAGCAGGTGTCTCGGTTGTCTTTTGTCTTCTTATTTCCTGAAATTCAACGTCACCACATTTCTTTTTTTTTAATATATTTTCCTGAAATAAATCAGCCTTCTCAGAAAGCAAAATATTGTTTTTTTCTTTGCCAAGAGCATAACATTTGCTTATTTGCTAATCATATGTTCAAAAGAAAATAAAGAGTACATGTTGAGCTCACAGGCTCGACCGCAGGCATGACAAATGCATGAATTCACCCAACATCATAAAAAGCGCCTCACAAGAAGCCAAGGCAAAAGCAAACACAAATAAAATGGCGTGCAAGTCTTTCTCCCTCCCTGTGGAGGGAAGGACAACCCAATGCTCTGCGAATGAACCCACTGTAAAAACATCCTCATAGAGTCTGCCAATTGGAACATTAAAGAGCAAAATCACAAGGACACCTCTCGCATCTGTCTGGCCCAGCCCGAACTCAGAGTTCAACACGTTTACCTCTAATTGAACGATCTGGACTCAAATACTCTGTTGGCATCAGTTCACTTTGCAGCCTAATGTCTCCTAATTGATTACCACATATCCATGGAGCCAAAATGATTTCTCTCACACACATATACACATACACTCAACCACTTCCAAACCTACAGTATATACCTCATTAACCATGCCGCTAAGTGTAGCCTTAACTGTCCAAAACCTTTTAGAAATGCCCATTCGTCAAGGCGTCCTAATGTTCCGGTCACAGTGCTGAGTTGTTAATCAAGGCAGGTAGAGACACAGGTCAAAGAGGACTGTGTGGTCTGATGCTTTCATGTCTGAGACCCTAAACTGAGCTGGGTTTTTTTTCCCACAGAATGTGTTCAGGGCCATATAATCAATTTCCATGTATAAACAACTTTTTTGTTATGAGTAAGTCATTTCTTTACTATACAAAAACGCAGTTATAACCAGTCAGTCCTCACCAGGAAAACAGACGTATAAGTTATCTGTTCAAGCAGCTTATTGCAACCCATATTTACATTTATTGTTGGGCAGCAAAAGAGGAGGTCAGGGGACGTAGCATAAAGAGTGACAAAGTCAGTGTAGGGATAAGGTTGGGACAGCTGGTCATGTCCCTTGTGAAACCAAAAGTCAACGTTGATGCATTTTAACTTCCATCAAGTACATAAGATAACTTAAAATATGTTTAATGTTAGCTAACCAACAACCCAAACCATGATCTTTTACTAAAACTAATCAAGTAGTGTTGGTACCTAAACTAAACCAAACTGCGACTGTTCCAAAACATTAACCACATGACGACAAAGGTCCAGCACAAGGAGGGTCCGGTGCGCCTGTTGCTGATTCTCTCCAGTGGTCCTATGGTGTTTAAGGAGTCATTCAAATTCAAACAAATAAAAATAAGAAGCAAAAAGGAGGGTAGAGTATGCAGGTCAGTTAATTATTAAACCGTGGACACAATACGGTTGTACGTGGCTTATTTGCATAAGACAGTTTGATTTGGTAACCTTCCTTTTCTCTCAGTCGTTACAACACAGTGACCAAGTATCATTACAGCTATCCAAAGAGCCTATATTAATGTCAATGACTCAATCAAGTCTGGCAATTTTCAACAGTGCATTCGTCTGGAGTGTCACCATCTTTCCTTTTACAGAAAAGGTATAACTCTATGTTTGGTAACAGCCACCAGAGAGCTGCCTGATGTCACAATGTGATCCAACCCATGAAGGTTTGAAACGTCATTCACGATTTGGAGCCAGCAAAATGTGATCTACAAAGCTGAAAAAAATATTCTGTACTGGTGTGTGTAAGATACTAAAAAAGGGACCACGTTCTATTGGCATGTACTTCAAAAGACCCGCTCCATTCTGGCCAAATACTTCAGATTGTACAGATTTCATTTCCATGAGGCAAACTCACTGGGGCAGAACGCCAAAAAGAGCCGAATTTGGACTAAACCTGTGGCTACATGTGCTATATGAACCTACGCACACATCTAGCGTCTGAGTGTGTAAGAAAAGTGTTTTTGTCCTCGTGAATGACGCTCAGTGGATGTGATGAGAGAGAAATATGGCGCAACTGCAGGTGTGCCTGCTCTTCATCCAGTGAGAGTGGATGCGCCTGAGTGGCATCCATTCCAACAACACTCCTGCCAGGGACACACACCGGAGCTCCCATCAGTCATTTCCACTATCTGTTGATGGATCTATGTTGTTACAATCTAGTTTTTACAATTGGGTGAATTATACTCTGCAAGGGAAAATACAACTTACTACTACTTTAACTTTTTTTTCATGAAAGAAGTCTTTAACTTTTAAAATCTTAAACTAATCTTTCAGTTAAAAACATTGCAAAATTGCTGTTGTGAGGTCAGATATGTCTACTTATTAAATTACCGTGCATCTGACACACTTGTAATTTTTTTTTTGTGTTTATCTCATCTAATATATGTTATATGATCTACTGCTGATAACCCGAACCGTTCACTGTACACTGGCTCTCTAAGCCACTCACACTCCCTCTGTCTGCTCTGACTGGGCATTGAACCAATTCAGACAAGAATATAAAACAAAACAAAAACAAAAAAACAGGACTCTCTTGCGCAGGCGCAGTGACTAAGTGTGTGAAATCATATGAATATACCACCCATTGTATTCGACAACAAAAACGATTTTTATTCACACTTCCATTGTACCAAACTTGTCATTCAAAGTGACTGCCGGCACATTACAGTGGGTTTCTAATCCTTCCTCAGTGGTAACGGGTGGTCTACTATTTGCATAAGCCAACTGGCCTCAGAGGGAATTACAAACTGGAGCCGGCAGCCCTTTATTGCCGGATTCATGTCAATACCTCCATCTTGTCAGCTTAGCTTCAGACATGCAGGCCATTTAAGTGGAAGAGTGAGCCAGCATTAAGGAAGGATTATAGAATCTCAGAGGTTAAACATTGCCTGACCCGGTCTTTTTTCCACCAGGAGGTGGACCGATGGGATGTTTTCCTTATGTGGTGAACAGTGTTTATTCCAGGAAAAAAATAGATAAATACAGATAATTATACAAACAAAACAATCCTGAGTTTAACAATTCAACCTTAGAGCACCATAAATGTGGATTATTATTTTTTATGTTTTGAGAATAACATCATAAACATTAATTAGACAACATCATTTTTTGACCCAACCACAAATTGTCCACAGTTTTATCTGTGTTTTGATAGGATCATTAGAAACTGAGAGTAAAGTAAAGGCAAAGAAAGATGAAGACACACAAAAACACTTGAGACTGTATATATATATACTGACTCTATTGTGAGGCAGAGTATGCTGTTATCCTAGTATTCTGATTAAAACATAAAATTAAAAATTTTTCAGTTAACATTTAGTTGTTAAAACTTGATGAGGAAGAAACAGTTTGCAGAATGTTTTAAACACAGGAATGTAACCTTACACTGCAGTTATCTAAAGCCCCTGTTACCCTTTAAATCTCAGTGACAACCGCTGTACTAGAACTCACCCTTAATTCCACCTCTCCTCTTCAACCACACACTCCCTTCATCCCTCTCTGTCAATCATTCAGTCAGACAGGCAGGATGCAGGCAGGCCTGTGCACTGTCTCCCAGTATGCGTGGAACTGAGTACTGGGCCAAGCGGGGGTGAGTCATGCTGCAGGAGCATGCTACTGGATGTAAAACAGAACGGTTGTTTCCTGCTGAGTCAAACCCGCAGCTCTCATTAAGTCATTATGCGGTAATTAGCCTGCATGTTAGCGGATAGGTAGCGTAGCAAGAGAGCAGTAGTAGTCGACTAATGGAGATGTAAACCTGGGTCCCTCAACAACAGTCCATCGGTTGGTGAAAATTTGATCAATTTACTGATCCAATTTGCGCTGACTTTGACATGCTGCACACGCAGCGGCTAATGCTGGTGTTTACTTAGACTGGCAGGTTAGGTTACAGTTACTGCAGGTCGTTTTGTGTTCGCATTTTGTTCTTGGCTCCGAGCGCAGACCAGGTTCTGGCAGCGCATCTCGTCCACTCAGACTGATGAAGAACCACTGTGCGTGTCTGTGTCCTAGCAACAGAACTGCCCATAAATGAGCGCCAAGGGAAGGACAGGCTGAAGACAGACAGAGAATGTCTCAAACAAAACACTCTGCTGTCTTTTCTGTCCTCTCCCCACTGCAGCCACTCTGTTTCCATGTAAAAAAAAAAGAAGAAGTATTGAAACAGGGGCCATGAAGCTTGAAGAGGCAAATCGATGACATACCTAATGTGAATATTTATAGCTTAACCAGTGTCATGAAATGCTGGTCACTCCTGTTCTATTGTGTGAACAGTAAGTAAAGTTTATTTGTGCTTATGTAAAACGAGATGCTTCTAGGGCCTGTTACGTTTCACTCAAAAGTCAAATAACTGTACAAGCAAGGGAAAAAATGCAATATTTTTTACCTGCAACCATCTGTGCAAAATGGAAATTCATTGTACAAGCATAACAGGTTGTGCCTTCTACTCCAGCGATAGGACCCTGCTGCTCCATCAGTGATAGGCTGTAGTTCTTTTAGCTTTTTAGCTTAAAGATACCAGAAGACAGCATGCACTAATAGACACCATACAATCTGAGAAGTCTGTGAATACTTTACAAAATGATTTTTTTAATTTTATAACTGAAATCACAATTTTACATAACTTTAACCAGACGCTTTTGTAGCCTAAACCTAACCGCGGACAGGATGCACTCCAGTGATTCTGGTGTCACATTCCTGCATGCTCCCCGACCGTGTCCCTATGACGGCAGGGCGGTTCATAGCGGTAGTGTTTCTTTCACGGATAGAAACACGGTGGAGGCAGGATGCCGCCGATTGAAAAACATTACGTTGAAAGTTACGCTAAGTGTCACAAAAACAATTAAATAAAAAATCTGTACATGTAGACCAATACTATAGATTCAGCTTGTGACTATTTCACAAACTGTCATGACGCTGTGTTGTAAAAATGAATGGATAAAAAAGGCAAGACCTTCTCATAGTAGCTAACATTAGCTAATTTCACAAACTGCCGTGATACTTATCCCTTACAATTCGACACAATGGAAAATTGAGGATGAAGGTAAGGCTGTCCGCGACTTTGTAAAAAGCCACTTTCTAACAATAGCGGTTGCTTGTTGCTGAGGTTATGTTGGTCTTCTTAACTTTAATGCTGTTAATCCCTCTGGATGTTTTGGTTTGAGTGCCACGTTTTGGAGATACGGTCTCTTGAGATGTCTGCCCTCTCTCAAACATAATGGAACTGGACACTGGCACTCGGCTCGTGGTCAAAGTTTTTAAAAAACATAATTTGAAAAACTCAACAGCAATGTCCCCTTCCAGAAATTATAACTGAGTCATAATAATCCACAGACCTTGTTGTGAGCAGTTTCATGCAGGAACTATTTTCATTCTACTGAACGACACTGTGCCATCACGCAGAAGGAAACGTGCATCTACTCATGGATGAGAGTCTTGTTGGGAACACTAATGGTGTCTACGTTAGCTAGCTTAGTTAGCTAGCCTCTTGTCTTTGCACGTTTTCCTGTGTGGTGATACAGAAAGAAAATAGCTGTTACGTGACAGGGCTGAAAACAAGGTCTGTGGATTATCTTGAGTAAACGGATCATGATTACTGGAAAGAGACTTTTAAGTTTTGATGAAAAAGGATTTTTTTTTGGCAGTACCACGAGCCAAGTGCCATCTAGTTCCATTATATTGGAGAGAATGCAGACGTCTCTATGGCTGGTATCTCCAGAACTCAGCAACTTGCACTAAAACGGTCACGATGGTGCTGCAGGTATGTGGAAAAATATGTATTTTTGATTTGACTTTGGGTTTAAGTTTTGTGTTACCTTTGGATCCACAACCACCAAGGCAGTCTCTTGTTTTAAGCCTTGAGAACAGTAACTATGAAGTCCTGATCAGAAGATTAGAAACCTAATAATAATAGTGTGGGGCTGACTAATACAGATGAGTGCCTGACCGTATATTAATCGCAACTTCACGAGTTTGATTTTTCAAAAGACAAGTAGCCAACGTAAAGTAATTAAGTGCAACATTAGATATTTAAGAGCACCTGGTTAAACGACTTGCACAGAGATCTGGACCACTTGTCAGAGTTTAACAAATTGCCGAGCCTGCGGTGTGCACACACAGCACGTATTTGGCTGGCTAAACTTTTAATATTTTCACATTGTGCTCCAGCACATGATGGGATTTGAAATGAAGCAGCGAGTGAGGTTTTGGAGTTTCAGCTTTATGGGTATTTGAAGGTTTTCACATCACAGTTTGTTCCAAAAAAATGACAAGTGTTAAGGTCTGGTTATTTTTTGAAATGTAGCTAATGATGTTAAAATAACTTGTTTTCATATGATATACTTACTGTGTAAGGTCACTGTTTACACAATAAGGGTTTCTTTTAACTAAAGTATGTGTGCAGCATCTTCTGACATATATCTGGTTAGGGTGCTTGGGGGTACAACTCAAAATTAGACAGGTGTCAGACACAAAACGTACATCCATTCATCCTCTCCCTGTAATTTCAGCATTGTTTTGACCTAATGACCTTCCCTCTCTGCCTGGGAAATCCCTAATTGCACAACAAGCAGAAGCATCCAACACTCAGCGTCAATTTGTGGTTAATAAGGCTGGCATGCATCAAAGTCCTGGCTGGAACAGGATGTTCTGAGCTGTCGTGAGCTGTCATGAACTACTGTGAGGTGTTATGATGTGGTGTTTTGATGAGCCATGACCTCAGGGGTCATTTGTCACCAGCCTTAATGTGGTAGCTCTGAGTGAGCGTTGATGGTAAAGGGCTTCAGGGCTTGGATCTGAACCAGCGACGGGCCAGCCAAGGCAGCAGCTGCACGCAGCACATGAGGAGCTGATGGCAGGTAGAGCAGGTGCTCTCCTCCAAACGAGAGCTTTTATCAAGCCTTAATGACACCAAGATTATGATTGGCTGGTAAATATAACTTTACATTCATTAGTAATTTCAGAGAAACTTTAATCCTGATGTGAGAGCGAGTGCCAGGAGGAAAGGTGACGAAAGCAGGAGAAGGAAAGAGCCAAGAAAAACTGATGATTAATTAAACATATGCCAGTGATCTTGTGAGATCAAAGGTGAGACTTTAAAAAAGGGGCTTTTATTGTCCCCGGGCTGCTTATGAACAGCTTGATTTTATTTTTGTATGAGTTTGTAATTACTAGTCTGCGTAGTTCAAAAGTTGATTCCCCATTTCCCTTCCATTAGATGAAAGATGACAGTCAAAATGTAGGTTATTTCTGCAATGATCAGTTTTCATCTTTGAAAACAAAACAAACATTATCAGATCTTTCAAAAGCCTCAAAATATACCGTGCTATACTTTATCGGCACATGATTTTTATTTTGCATTCAGCCACGCTGTAAGGGCAGCTAACCCTAACCCTTTCATATCAAACATCTTACAATACATCTGCAGGTGTGACGTGCATCTCGTACACATGTGGCTGGCCACACGCTACCTTTATAGAAGAGTATAAAAATATGTGCAACAATGCCGTCCCAGCTTCCACACAATCACAGTAATACTCACACACATCACAGAACAACCACAGATTATAGGCCACTTCTTCAGTAATTACTACTGGCCAGCCCTAAGGCATAATCTTGCAATTTCCTCTATGACGCGCAAAGCATGCAACTCCATATAGGCACCCAACTCCACGGATCCCCACGTTCTTTTTAAACTTGGAACACATACTTGTGATTCTTCAGATAAAGGATTAGTCATTACCGAAATTGTGCGTGGTTAAAAAAAAAAACACTACTTATGTGGGTTCATTTCCTTGCAGCCATGACTACCGGGCATTCGCCTTCCTCTTCAAAGACATCATGCACCTTGCTGCATCATGATAGAACGCAGGCTGGACCATATGACGTTACAATGAGATATATACCGACCACTTCTTTTCTTTATTTCTCGCACAAAAATGCAGTCTTAATATTTGATTTCAGTAAATTGTTTGGCCAGTCTGTAATTTGCAGAAGGCACTGAGTGATGCAGAGGCAGAAGTGTCTTTCTTTGAGTCCCTAGTATAGTCAAGTGCCGAAACTGTTGGATGGGCTCACTTAATTTGAGGACTCTGACTGTTTAATAGAACTAGAAATTAAAAAAAATGTATCCACTGATTTATTGAGGTGTGAAGCACCAGGGGAAAGTTGTTTAAATAGTTCTCCCAAACACACACACAAGACTTTCAGCTATACTAGCCACTTAACAGGACATGACCAGCAGCTTTGGATGTGTGCCTTACCTACACTCCTAATGACTTTGACTTCACCTGAGGAGAGCTGGGCTGGGCATTCTGCAGGGTACTAACATTTTTGCATTTCTAAACTTCTTCCTACTCCCCCTTTTCTCTTTCTCACAGGCTTGTGTTAGATAACATTTGACATTTGCCAACCAATTGCGAATGCATTAGTGGGACAATCCCAACTTTTTGGTTGAGTGTTGGCTACCACTAATACAAATGTTAAGCTGACGTCTTCAAAGACAGTGAAAAAGCCCACTTGTCTCCAACAACAACATATCCATTTAGCTAATTAATGACCTGAAGTTGCTGATGAAGTTGTCGAGTGCCTAACTTAAAGTTTAGTTGTCCATGCCCGGTTCATCTTACTTGGCACTGGCTGCAGTTAGCTGAACCTGCTGTAGGGGACTTGACTTCCAGGGTATTAAACACAATACACTTCTCAGCTTTTAGATATATGGTAGTTTGCATTTGCCCAGGTGTTTCCTCAGGTTAGATGTGGTGCCCTGGTCTGAGTCAAGTTTTGAAAACTTGAGTTTTGTTCTCTCACTTTCTATTCTCTACATAACTTTCTCACCCAGATTCTGATTGGTACCCTTTAAAGTACAGTTTCATAGCCTGCATTAGTGCAGTAGACAGTGTGGGACACAGTGCCATTTTTGAAAGTGCACCTCTTTTTCCTTTTGTGGAGAAAGAAGACATAACCCTATCATCCCCACCATGCAACTGTGTTTCCAGTAGTGCAGGGAGGGAGGACTTGTTAGTTGAGTACTACTGCCAGCCCTGATGTCAAGGTGGAGCAGTATTGGAAGAATTGGATGCAATTGTGGGATGTTGAAGATACTAGATAAAAAGGGGTGAACAGTGTCTTTTACCAGGGTCAGCTCCTGGTTGGTGCAAGTAAACAAATGTAATTTTTAACATGCATCTTTGCAAATATGATTAGCAAAGCCTGTGGAGTTAATCACACACACACACACACACACACACACACACACACACACACACACACACACGAAACCTCGACCATAAACAGCAAAACACCAGCTCGGCACTTCTTTCATATACAAATGAAAGTGCTACATTTAATTGCTGCGAGGTTGCTACAATGCCGCGAGGCTGATTTGGTTTGTAAAACCTGGAACAGTAAAGCTCTTCCTTGTTCCAGGAATAATACCTTGTCATTCACAATGAAATAATCTGCATAATCATCATAAGCTGAGCTACTGGCATTTGCTGAGCCTAAAATAACTGTGCAGTGATTGCAGACTTGAGTTTACCCAAAGAAGAGAAGAAAGAGATGAGTGTGATGAAATGGGGGTGAGAGCAGAAGAGATCAGACAAGAAAGGAAGTAAAGGTGGTCAGATGTGAGAGGTCAGACGTGTTCTCTCTTGTTGGTGCAGGATTCTGTGTCTGACATTCTCCAGACTCATCTTCCTCTGCCCTGCAACGCAGACTTAATGGAGTGTGTTCTCCTCAGTCCTTATCAGCACACTGAGGTCTTTATTGAGAGGCCCGAGGAGAGGTTGAGGTGCTAACTTTGCGTGTTGCATGTGCTATTTGAAAATAGCACGTCCAGCAGGTCATGCACTTTCCTGCTTAATGATTTACTTCTTTTAACAGTAACATACCAAATAGGCCATGATATGTGGTTGTACTTTATGGACTCTGAAAGGAATGCAAACCACTTGTATTAATCTATAAATGAGTTTTAATAGAGGAATTTTGTTATAAAGATGTGTTTGGCTTTTTTATGGGGTGTTTCATAAAAACTTGAGACAGAGAGGAGTACAGGCTTAATTGATGAATTAATCAGCAAACACCAAACTTCAAACACTTTATTACCAAAAACATATATAACTCTTTATTGCATTGTGCTTTGTTGTATGAGGGACTTTCAATATGGTGGAATGAATAGTTATAACACTGCCATGTCAGTGGCCTATTTTTTACCCTAACAAGATCTGCAAAAGTGAAATCTGAAGTTGTGCATCTGCAACTATTATCCTGTCTTTGTCATTTAATGAGTCGTTCGGTGAGAGAATTTCAAAGTCAGTGTTAGAGCGAGGATGGAAAGTCTGTTGCCGACACCATGAGAGCTAGACACAACACTGACCCCTAGTGTTAGAGCGAGCTACTGAGAGATCGCCTCACAGACTGCTCACACCAAGTTTATTAATGTTGCATTAACGGCAACACAAGACGGTGCCTGTCAGTGATGCTTCAGAATACAAGAAGATTCATGTAGGTATGACAAATACAAACAGAGAGGTAGCAGTTCACTGTATGTTTGTGTTTCCCACGCTGAATTGTCAAAACAAACAGGAGGGAGGCTTGAACCAAAATATGAATTAGAGAAGAGGTGATTGATGCTGGTACAACTGAACGTGACATTGTTCCCAAAACCACACAAAGACAAATACACAGCGCATGAATTACACGCACACACATATGCACACGCACACGTACAGTGAGCCTCTCAAAGCCATCGAGCAGAGAGTGATAATTACGCGTGTAAATTCCAGGACCCCTCTCAGCAGCTCTGCTGGCTGCTGCTGAGGGCTGCGTCCTACTGGCCCTGCTGGTAATGGCAACACACAAACAGCCAGCTGTCACTGCTTCAAGCCCCCTATCATACACTTTCAATGCTACACTGAAGTGTTGGCATAACCCTGTATACAGAAATGTGACGATTTGCGTGTGCTCGAGCTGATAACATGCAGTACCAATGAGCATCCGTAGACATGGACACAAAGGTAAAGAGACTCTTGTAGATGTGAGTTTTCAGTGTTGACTTTTTTTATTCACACAAATAAAAATAATTATGTCTTCCTATAAAACAGTCCTAACTCAAGGTCCACTTGCTTCCTTTTTCTTGAGCTTTCAACCGTATAGTTTTATTGCACAAACAAGACACAGAACATTGCATTGCACAAGCATTGTGCTGGTGAGATTTCAAGTACTCAGGGTTTGTAAAGATATCGTTCCCAATAAGGCAATATTAACGATAACATTTAAAATGATGGGGGGGAAAAACTCCTGAGCACAACACACAGAAGAGAAATATCTGCAAGATTTCAGAAAGAGTGGGAGATGACAGAAAACTTGCCTTCTCTTCAAAGAGGTGGTTAAACTCTTGCGTTAGCACAAAAGCCCTGCAAAGTACAAAATAACATCTTCAGTGCAGGTTCATGCTTTTCAAAAGTTTTCCTAAGTTTGCCCATGGCGCAATGACAGATTTATTTCACATATCAGACACGTTTTCTTTGCTTGCTTACTGTAACTTATATAGACGGGACTGCTTATCTGTCAATTTTATTTAGAAATCATAGAAAGACTTGTGAAGCACGGCAGACAAACTGATTACATTTAGAAGAAAAGCTACTGTCCCATGTAATTGCAGCAACTGTCTCATTAGCTACTGTTGGGACCACCTCTCATGCCTGACCATTTCAAATGTTAAGGGTTTAAAACCCTCATGGAACATAAAAATGGATGAGTAACACTATATAACCGGTGGTAAGCAGGCAGTGAACATCTGTCCGTACATTAGTTTAAATCAATATACACCCACAATAATGAGGTGCCACAAAATGACCAAGCTGACCTCTTCCTTCGATGATCATCCCATGAAGTCCTCCATGAGGTCAGCACGACCACCACAACCGCAGAAAGAGTTTTTCCTCCTTCATTTTCTCCCGTGGGAATGACAGCTGCATGTTTTCCCTTCCTGCTGAATGTTTATTCTGGTAGGCATGGTGGTGGTGTGATATCTGAGGTGCAATGAGCCAAGACTGCCGTGAACACATTCCTCCTTATACCTGACTGATGAACGCTAAGCATGTAGGTAATGTGAGTGCTGCTGAACCACACCAAGGCCACACCTCCGGGCTGCCGTGCACCTCACTCACTTGGCTGTTGGAGAAAATGGTGCGTGACAAACATCGGGCTGAGTTCACATCTGCATCTTAGAGCAGGGTGTCTGGGATGGTGAAAAGAAGAACGCAATTTATTGAACACAGCTCATGTCTGGCCGGGCAGATGGCAATCACATAATGCAACTATTTTAGCATCGCAGTGGCAAGCAGGAATCAGCTGGTTTAGTCTGGGAGGTGGCTGAAAGTCACGAAGAAGAGGGAACAGAGAGCTCTGTGGCCACTGGCCTGGTCTAACCTGGCCTATACAAAGCTGTCAGCAAAGAGGCAGATGACAAACACAGCAGAGTGGAGGAGAGGGGAGGAGGGTGGTGGTGGCGGTGTTGTGGGGAGGGGGTGTCTGATTCCTGTTACATCATCTGTGGCTGACAGACAGTGTGGCAGACTTATCTGTCTGTGGTCTCGGGTGGCATTTGTCTGGACCAGCAGTGAGTCACACTTTCTGTTTACCTCAACATGAACCCATCCCTGAAGCTCCTCGTCCGCCGTCCAACAGCCTCCATTCACCAGCCGCATGAGGGCCGGTAGCAGGGTGGCTTCCACCCGCGGGTTGGCATGTGAGGCCAGGAATGTGCTGTGCCAACACCTTGCTAAACCATGACACCTTTCCTGTGGTGGAGGAGCTGGTTCCTTTCAAAAAGCCCTCAGCTGGAACCAGGAGAGTAAATATAGCCCTTCAACTGTAGCCGCTCTTCCTCTGGAGCAGACTTGGGTCAAACAGTGTTGAAAATACTGTTCTACTGTTTGTTTTTGCCTACTGAGGTGCCAGATTTGTAGGATTGGCCACATAGGACAATAAATGAATCCAGGGCTGTTTAGACAAGCACAGGAAAGTGCTTGGAAGAAAGTTTATTACACTTTTTACTGACAACTTAACAGACTATCTAAATTGACCTCATGTGGCAGCCCCAGCCACCTGGTTCTCTATGACTGTTCAAATAAACTCAAGTCTTTGCTAATATCAAGTCTGCTCTGTAGAGGAGAATATAAAAACCATTCTAATTCTGGCACTGAGAGCTGTCATGGAGAGGGAAGCTTCCACACATTTACTAATACAGTATATTATTACTCTAACAGGTTGTTGGAGACTTGTCACCTGAGATTTGTGCTGCAAACATTTAGAGAGGAATCTATAAGGCTGCAGAAAATTAGGCATCTGTTGCATATTTCACCGCTATTGTTAGTTGCTTTCAGCACTTCTTATGGTCTTCATCAGAAAGGGCTTGAGAGGTGGCCCTTGCAAATACCCTTTCACATGTTCAGTCTATCCCTGAAACGTTATCATCATTTCCTGCATGGGATCAAGTGTGAATGGGAGCACTGATGGATATTCAGGGAAACCAATTTCCCACTTCAAGACCTTGTAACATGTTCGGGACATTGCCGTTATGGTTGTGTTGCGAAGGAAAGCAGTAACAGTTAAGGGACAAGTACGTGAACAGGTAGGTTGAAGTGGAGGGAACAAGCCAATCACAAGACTCTATGTCAATCCACAAATTGTTTAAGGTTGCTAAACCAGCCAGATGGTTACTTACTTACTGTCCTTGGCTGCCATGTCCCTGAAAACAGTAAGAGACATCTCCTGCCGTTTAAATGTACATCCAGTCTTGCCCCATCTTCTTCTCCGGTGGGCATCAGTAAGTTTTGCAGTGCCACTGTCTGCTGGATTGTCTATGACCATCTACTCCGGTATTGCCATGGCATGTGTGAAAAGGTGCAAGACAGAAATGTTCTTGAATGTAGCTGCATGTGTGAAGAGGGAAAATCACTACACCGAATAACTAACGGGAACTATGTGTGAGAAAAAGCTCAAGAGTATTTTGTCCAACTACCTCGGAGGTCAAAATGAACTTACACACTCGAGCAGATGGATCCTCTTGCCCTCTTTACATGATAGACAAATTGATTTTGCCACATCGTGATTACATTTTTAATCTGTATTTTGGACATTTAGCTTGTATCCTGGGTGAAAAAACAGGGAGAGGACAGGACTGATGGTAAGGCCGGCTGCTGTGAACACTGCACCTGTCACCTTTCAGTTGCAGTGCCGTCGATTAAGCCACTTGAGCTTTTCATCACACACAAAATGAATTGTTTTCTTTCAGTTTGCTCTGTACCGCAACTTAACCCTGTCTTGACGTAGTCCTCAACAAAGAGCCAATGGGATGTGTGACCTCAGATGTTGTAATTTCCCTGAGTTGCTGCTGGTTGCCTGGCAACTGGTCCCGGCCAAGAAATAGTCCAGAATATGAACCCCTGTCAAACCACAAACTGTTGGCAGATTTTGTTATCTTTGTACTTGTACTGTGCATCTAAGCTATCTGGCTGCAGCTACATATTTATCATATAAACATGGAGTAGTATTGATCTTCTTATCTAACTCTTGGCAAGAGTGTGAATAAGTTAGTTTCCCAAAATGTTGAATGAATAGAAAATCTGTGAGTAAGATAAAGGAATCAAAGTATAAAACAAAGTGAAAATAAAAATAATCATGTTTCTGTACCACATAAATGGGAGAGAATGGAAAACGGCAGTGCCCGGGCCACACACCTCACTAGCATCACTAGCACATTACCAGTCTCCCCTCTCACTCCTCCCTCGCCCTGCACACAGCGGCTGCTTGGCAGCGGCTCATGTGACCCCCCGTGAGCAAGTTCAACATTAACCAATGATGACAACATCCTCAACTGGTCAGGAAGCCCCATCAGTGGGACACAAACTCAGATTAGTGGCTCATCCCCGGTGAAAAGAGCCCCTGGCACTTTGCCCCAGCTTCCAAATCTAAACCAGCAGTGCTCTCGTGAGAATGACAGGGCTTGGGACCGCCGCTGCGATCACCCCCCCTCTACCTCTGCCAGGCAACTGCCTCACCCACATCCTCTTTTGTATCTGTGTGTGTGTGTGTGTGTGTGTGTGTGTGCGCGCGCGTCTTTGTTATTCATATCTTAATCTGCTTTTTTTCTCAGTGACAAGATGTCATGAAATATAACATTGAGGAACAGTGATAAAAATGATTTATCAGAACTGGTGTTTGGAAAATGTCCAAGAATACCCAACTTTAGTCTTGGTTGACTGGAAGCTCATGTTTTGTAACTAAAATCTGTGCAACTGTATCCCCTCACCTATCTACAGCTATCTCCTTCTCCATCTATCTATCTCTCCCTGGAGAGGAGGAAAAGCATTTCCAAGTCTAAACTGGGGAAACCACAGAGCAGCTAACGAGACAATGATAGAGCCAATCAAGAAAGCCGGGCTTTGCATTTATTATAAGAAGCCCAACAAAGGCCCTGGACTCATGCCGTGGGGATGAGGCCACACTTCCAGTAGAGCAAGACTAATCATGAATGCAAATAAGCACAATGAAAGCAACCAGAGCGAGAGAGGTGCTGCGACGTCCTTTGGTAAACCTCTGGGAAACAGCACTTGGCACGTCTCAGGGGTTCTACTTATCACTCAAAGAGAGACTGAAACACACTCGCTGCTGAGACAATGATGTATTCCCACCGAGCAGACAGAGAGGGAGAGAGTAAATGAAACCGAGAGAACAAGAGATTAGCAGATAAAGTTTGCAAAAAGGCAATGTAATCATCTCCGCTAATTTGTTCGCTGCAGTTCGGGGCAACCAGATACACTCATTAGCGAGGGGACTAACCTTAGAAGCAGAGCGTGCTGTAAAGTTGTATACATCACAAGGAGAGATGTCACCGATCTTTGACAAAATGCTTTGGAGGGATGAGCAGGCTGTGACGACGAAATCTTTATGTGCTATGTGACAGCTTTATTGGGATTGATCATGTTTGAGTTGTGTGGTCAAACCTCCAGAGGGGTATCGCTAACTCGAGTCTGGCGGTGCAGCTGATACTGCTTCATCTTGTGCAAAGCTCTGAGTTCTGAGCCTGGCATTGCTCATTATTACCAGAGCTGGCTGTATATGCAATCACATGCAATAGGAGATATTGATAATAGAAGCCCGAAAATTGCACAAGTCTCCCATACAGTAGATGCAGCAAGTAGTGTGCGCACAGATGACAGGAAGCAAACAGCTCAAAAACAAAGCTCACACACATGTATTGACCAAAAATATATCATTTACATTCATAAACAAAATAATCTCACTACCAAGCGCAGTGTGTCATTATGCTTGATTATGTGATTTAAAAATGTGTTTATGTTCAAAGAGATCAGATACAGGTTCAAGTGGCTGTACCGTAAATTAAAAAGTACACAATGGCTCCTGGCACGGAGCTGAACCATTCAGAGCGGAGGCTATCTGGAACGCGGAAGAGTGTGCCAGTTCACACTGAAACATAAGCAAATACTCAATGAATGAGCCAGCTTCCAGGAAAAGCCAGAGCCCAGTGGAGATAGCTGCTAATCTGAGCATGAAGCAGAAACCCAAACAGAGGGCAACCGCAGGACAGGCCACCCGAGCACGACGGCCAAATGCATCAGACACCTTCGGGTGATACCAAACCGCAGGACGCGCAAGAAGCCTGGGAGCCACGGCAAGAGCAGAGCAGCTGTAACCCACCGTTGAAATAACTGACCACACAAAGAACGTCAGTGAAGAGCAACCATCCCACCGCGGACTGTAAGGAGCAAGGAACTCAATACATTACACTTTAAACATGCAATACAGGATGCACAAAGGACTGCCACTGCGGAGCATTTTACAACTGGTTGACATTCAGGCAGTTGTTCAGTATAAAAAGAATGTTCAATGGTCATCCAAAATCAGGGAAAAATAGATGTTATTAAAGGTTTTTTTGCCAAATGAGACAGAGCGTTCAGAGAGAAAACCACATCTTATTGTGTAAGAATCTGCGGTACTATACTTCATCATTAACATTTTGTCACTGGGTAGAACGTGCTGTTGGGGTTAGCTATTAAACACCAATTGAGGCTGAAAATCACCGAAAATGTGAAGAGCTTTCCCTGGAGATGGCCTAGTCCACTACCTTGTGAGCCTCGAAGAAACTGCAACGAAGACTACTGTCACTTTGTGTCAGGCAGAACTTGATTTTTGGCTGTATATGAGATCTGGGCCACAAAAATCCCAGAAAAAACATTAATGAACTTCTCTTCCAATGACATTTTTCCACACCTGGTGAAGGAATAAATCTTTTGGCCACCACTGCATCACTTTTGGTTTCTAGCTGGCAAATCACTGCATAGCTCTGAGGCAAAATTCCTTGTTATTTGAATGAAGTTTGACTTTTTCAGTTTTTTGTCAGTCCTCAGCAAAGTTAGGTGTAATCACATTACATATGTCTGCACGTTACCGTTCTTAAATTCAATACTCACAATCCAGTTACTAATCAAGACCATTATTTTATTACTGTCGTAGACATTGATGACTACGGAGTGACGCGCTTTCCACAGCGATGAGCAGGATGCAACACAACAGAACCCACCAGCAGCAGCAGTGAATGACTTAATTGTTTTCAATGAGGATGATACAGCTTCCCTCAACTCCGACACTGAAGTCATTGAATATTTAAAGTCGGGGACAGAGATGGGGATCCTGAACCGTTTTCCCAGCAATATATCCATGAAATTCGACAAAGCAAAACCGTCCAGTGCGCCTGTGGAGATGCTCCTCAGCCTGAGCAGTCTTGTGTTTATGAGATGATAAACACATCAAATAAGCTGGACCAGTCTGCTATAAAGTCATCGCTTGGAGATTGAGAGACTCAAGTGAGTTTGAGTGTGTCTGGCCAATTCATGTGCCATTTAAGACGATCGAGGAAATTAATATTAGCACTAGTTGGTGTATGAAGGCCAACCTTTAAATATTGATACAGTTGTCAGTGTCACAGTGTTTTTTCTTTGAGAGGTGGAACTGAGCCTTGGCCTCAAGTTTTTCCTTGACGTGCTTTTTGGGCTGGGTTTCACTGACTGTGGTTTTTAAGAGCATAAAATAAAGATGTGTGCATGTCCACCTTATGTAGGCACGTAGGGTTTTAACTCTATATTGTTATCTGGCAGTTATGTAACGATGCATGTCAGATTATGTGCGGAGTAAAGCAACAGTAATGTGAGTAGTGTAACAAGTTACTTTCTACAGATAGTCAATAAGTAATGCATTCATTTTTTGGGTCACTACTGGCTAACTACAGCCAAGGAGAGCTAGCAGAGAGTAGCAGTTGTCAGATAATCTGATGATATGCTCCGCTCTTTATTTCTGGCCATATTCTACAAATTACACTTTCAAGAACTGAATCCCTCACAAAAAATAACTGTGGTGGACTTCTGTGTTTGCAGGTCTTCAGAGTTCTGTCTACTGTCTCTGTCTCAAACAGTATTGACCCAAAGGATGGAGATATTCATGATTGTTGTGTTAACTGCTCCAAATCAACTTAGATTTATGTAAAGAAATAGTCCTTAGTACTCATCAGTGCATTAGTCAAGGGTTTTTCGCAGAAGGGAAACTTTTTTTTTTAATAATAGAAACACCATAAACCAACCTCATGAGTCATCTTGTCTGAACAAAGAGATGTAGCAGTATTACTATTATCATTAAGTAGTACAACACCTATAAGAGGAACGCAGGCTAAAGCACGCTGACAACTACAGAACATTTTTATGTAACAATGTACACAAGGGATCTTCTACAGATTTTTCTTTTTTACAGATCTGGTCTGTGCATAGGATACAATTAACTTTTATGTGTCTACGAGGCACAATGAACAATTTCTGTAACATGAAAATATTCGTCCCAGAAGAAATTTTCTTGCCTCGTTACAGAAAATACAGACAAATTACAAGGCATCTGTGGAATATATTTCAAATTGATAGTTACAACAATTTGCGCTACCCTAAAGTGCCTTTTATTATAATGTTGTAATGTTGCATACAAAATTGCATTACAAAGAAAATGGCTTAAACTGCAAAAACCTAGTCTTCCTTGAAAACCAAAATGGTTCTGGACATTCATAAGTCACTCAATGAACTACTCCCTCGGCAAAGTCCGGCAGTGTGCGGGGATCCCTTTCACAGAGAACTGGACAATTATAGAGAAAGGCAAAAAGTCCTCTCACACTGCTCTAATTCATATTGACAGGAAAACAATAACAGTGTGGTCGTTTCACAAACAAGTGGAAAACACGAATGCGGGCTTTCCCCATACTTTTGTTTGTGGAAAAGCCTGTTTGTCCTCAATATGTCACATTCTTCACCATCAGTGGCACAACACACCACATGGCCTTGACCTAATGTTGTGGTTTTCCTCATAGGAGTAGCCAAGCATATTTTACAAGCACACATTTCACACTAACATATGTTGCACTGATAAGTTTCTGTGAGCAATATCCGTTCATTTACACGGCTGTTAAAAGTATTAAGCATCGGGATTAATTTCTTGTGATGATGTTTTGAAGCAGGAACACCCACTGACAAAAATGCACACAGAAAAGGCATCCAAAGATACTGCCGCCCACCCATAAGGAAGTAAGCACCCCACAAGAAAATAATACAGTAAACAGGAAACATGGGCGTAAGAATGCCAAATGCATTCTGCAGTTTCAGCCTCAGTCGGTTCTCAGTACAGCACCATCTATTTCTGGGAAGGACTGTGAAAACAGCCAGCAGGCTATCGCTGCTGAAAACATAAACGCATGGTCTTGGAGTGAAATAATATTGTATCATATTGTCAAATGAATGACAAGTCTAATGAGTGACAGCATATATATATATAGTGAATGTGATGTTTGTTAGGTTAATAAGGACTATTAAGGAGGCTAGTTTTATTGTCTGCAGCTGTCTGGTTGAGTCACTGGCGCTGTAGATTGGCTAGTGGGCAGCATTTCTCGCAGACCTGGCGCCCCGCCAGCTTTTGGTTCCCGTCATTATCTGTGCTTTGTGTCTCGGTGATGGCCACATGCATGTAATGAATAGGCAACTCTTTTCCATTAAAATAATACCCTCATCAAGTGGGCTCCTGTCAGCAAAGTTGCATTTGTGCCCGACTGGGCTCCATGCTTGAAGACAGCTCGCAGAGTGAGGGCCAAAGGCTGGAATTTTAATTGTTTCACGGGAATCAACCAGTTAGGCATTTTAACAGGCTGGCGAAGGACAGCTTTCCATGAACGATGATGAGCAGATAGAAAGAGGGGATTTAGGAAATGTTGCCGTAAATTAATCCCGGACAAACCAGCTTTGGAAGGTTTTGCCTTGTTGAAATGGACTACAAAGGGTGGACTACAAAGAGGAGTGCACTTGAAAGAAAAGGTTAGATGGGCAATGAGGAGGGGGTTGCCGGCTACTTGTGAAGTTTGCCAAAGGAAAGATTCATCCTTTTGAGTCTCAGGGAGATTAGACATTTCTTCAAGTGACAAAACACCTTATTAACCTCCGCCTGACCTCTGAGGATTGACCTTTGACTTGTGACCCCGGCACCGCCGCGCCTTACTCCTGTTGGGAGTCATCAGCATGAGCCTTTTCATTACAACTAATGGTTGTGCCAAAATGCCAAAAGAAAGAGAGAATGTAAGGATCGTCTGGGTGCATGATGGACAGAAGAAGGAGGGATAGAAGTAAAGGGGGGATGCAACAGAGAGAAGAGTTTAATTAGAGACACAGCACCTCTGGTAATCCACTCTCGCTCTATTCACAAAAAGAACAAGAGTGGGAGGGATGGGCATCGAGAGATGAGACGTTTTTAACAAGAGGTCAGAGAAACTTTGGCTTAGATACATGGGCCTTTATCAAATCCACTTGCAAATCCGCAGATTAGTCCATTCCATTGTTTTCAGGAAGTCCGCTCCCACCGACCCAGAATTCAGGAGATGGATTTAGGAACTTTGCAAATGCTCCAAGCCACTGAGCTGGATGGCAGAGCATGCATGTGCGTTCACGTGGAACTGTGCGTGCACGTGCGCATGTGTCTGTGTCAGTGTGCGCGCGGGGGGATGACACAGTGAGGAAGGGGTTGTCAGGAAGGCTTGGGCTCAAACGCGAAGCTCTGACCAAAAAATTCCAATGATCGCTCATGACTTTCTGGCCACCAAAAGCAATGCAGACGGATGGCAGGCCGCTTTCCCACTGTGACCTCTCCATAGATAATATGTACTTTGGAAACTGTCATCCCTCTTGGTTTCATTAAACCTTTTTTTGATATTTACATGGCCTGCTGAGCTGTTCTCTATGGAGAGTCAATTTGGTCAAAATGTGAAATTCTCCCCCTTGAATAAACACTATGCTTTCTTCCCTGCAGAGTCACTTTACCACAACCAAAGTCACTGGCATTTGATATAGAGCTATGGTCAAAACACTTGTGGACAGCAACAAAAGTCAGCACAGGACTATGAATCAAATATTCAATTACTACATTTCAATAAAATCCTATTCCTTTTCTATCCTCTTCCACTCCTTTACCTGTTGCATGTCAAAATGCGTCTCCAGCACTGCGCTTCCTGTGCTATTCAGACCTGGGAAATGGGGCATTGGAGTGATGACAAGGAGTAAGAATCACTTGCAAGAACTGAATCTGTCTTAGCACACTCCTGCGCCTATTTAAAGTAGGCCTCTTTCAACTCCACAACCAGGATGGAAGAGAGAAAACACATTAGCAAAATAGGCAGAAAGCTGAGACACAAAAGACAAATGATTTATTATAGCTTTCAGCTGAAATACCTGCGGAGGAGTGCAGGCCCTCAGGTGCTTTTCTGGCGGAGTACAGAGGAGGATAAGAGAGTCAGTGCTGAGAGATGCACTGGAATGAGGAGCCAGGGAGTCTTTGGCAGTATTTAGGCAGAGAAGATATTGGTACCTCTCTCACAGGTGGGGATTTCAGGGAAGGGTGGTCCAGCCACTGAAGGGTGGCTGAAAAGAATTTCTGCTGAAGGGATCTCACATGTTTTCTTTAACATGACATATTCATGACCCGCAGGCTGGTGGCTTTCGTTTGTCTGATTACTATCTTAAAATACTAAAAAAAAAAAAACTTGACACCTGTGGTGAAGTGGAGGATTGAAATGAGGGAGATGGGATGGTTTACATCTAGAGATGTTGTTATGGACAGTAAAAGTAACAAGTCATTTGTGGGAAGTCATACTCTTGATAAATTCTACTCACACCACATATCATTATAAATTATAGAAATGCCTTTAGAGTGAGGTATGCAGAATGCTGCATAATTAAGGTATCTGAGAAGAAATCAAAAACTAACCCTGGATCGACCACAATATAGCAAATAATGGAGCCGGTCCTTATCATACAGGTCGAAAATGAGAGCAGCTTGTTAAGACCTGTATCTGTTGTTAAGCAGCGGCCTCTAATGGCTGCAGTTATTATTACATCTGCAAAGGAGGAAGTGAGGAGAGGTAAAACAAACACAGGATTTTGATTCAGAAGACGGCTTTCGTGTCCAGTGTGAAAGCAGAAGTCAAATGGTGAAACAGTAGATAACAGTTGTTACTTAGGTAACTTACATATGTTTGCAATTGAAGTTACAGAAGTAACGTGTTATAGTTTGCAAAAATAGTGAGGACCCAAATGCAAGACACACAGGGGCAGGCAGGTTGAAAACAAAAAGTGAGCATTAATAATGAAGCTGTTGTCAAAAATCTGAAGT
Source organism: Pagrus pagrus (assembly GCF_965226575.1). Lineage (NCBI taxonomy): Eukaryota > Metazoa > Chordata > Actinopteri > Spariformes > Sparidae > Pagrus > Pagrus pagrus. The sequence goes on from NC_140194.1 coordinate 16,941,872, forward strand.
CCAAAATGTGAGCAACAAAACTAACAAAGCAGGCAGAGGCAAATCTACAAAAGCACAAACAAAAACAAAAAACAAAGAGAAGTACAAAACCCAAAAGCCGTAAAAACCATAAGCTCGGGGAGCACAGACAGGAATCCAGAAACATGAGGGCAGATAACACGAGCAGCAACAAAGAGACTGGGACAAAACAGATGAACTGACAAGGTCTTAAATATGAAGGATGCTAATCAGGGACAGGTGAAACTAATCAGGACAATCACAATGGAGGGAAAACAAGAGAAAGACAGTAACACAACATGACACATGGGGAACCTTACAAAATAAAACAGGAAACAATAATTAAACCAAATGCCCAAACCATGAGATAATGTAGTGATTCTAACCCAAAATACAATGTTTTCCTTGAATGAAAACAACAAAAAGGTCATAGGAATTGTTTCTGTAATGTTGTCAGACAACATTTAATAACAACCAACTTTGATGGTCGGAGTTGCCCCAAAGGATTACAATGAAGCCAGAATGATTCCTTGAATCAAGTAGTTTTAGTGCCTAAACCTAACCAAACAGCGGCACATGTCCGGTTAGTGTGTCGCTGTTACGCTGCCACGGTCATGTTGTGTTGGGAGAGGCTGACGATTGACCTATTCATTATTCATCGTTTAGTTGATGAATCATTCCTGGTCATTGAATCAAGTAAAGTTCAATCAATCATGCACCATTGTGGGTTTTTTTTAAGTGTTTGAAGTAGATTTAGCTGAGTTTACTGAATAATCTCCAATGGTAAGCAGTGGCCATTGCCAGTGTTGAAAAGTTTTATTAACTTTTATCCAGCTGTGAGAAATAAAACTGGTGACAACAGACAGAAAGTAAACAAGAACATTGAGATTGATGAACCCATAGCTCGCCACAGCAGAGTGTCTACTGTGGTTATTTTAACCAATAATACCACAGAATGTCAGTATCTCATGTGTACCATTGATGAACTGGTGCAAAACTCAACAAGTCTCGACAGTAGAGAATGGTAAGGTCATGGAGAAGTAATAACTTCATTTCGGGGACACTGTAAATATCTGATATGTGTAATAACAGTGATAATTATCAGTAATATGAGATTAAGATCAGGAACAATTCATGAAGAAAGTGCAGTGTGACAGGCAGTCATCAGGATTTGACATTCCTTTTTGCACCACATGGCCTTTTTTATGACTTTTTTTAGACTAAGACCTCTTTCTCTTTTGTAAAGACAATTCTATACAACAAGCCATCACTACGTATTGGCAAGCTGCTTTGTGGGACAGTTCTGGGATGATGAGTAAACCTGGCAACAGCGTCACACAGATTTTATGAGCCTCGGCCATTTGGCGTGCGTCACGGCTGTAAGCCAACTAAGCAGTCCAGTGACGGCCGTGAAGACAGCTTTATTTTTTTTTTGGAGCAGGCCAAAATTTAGAGGAAACATTTTAATGGAATTACACATTGTTCAGTGTAGTCTATAAATCTACCCATTGATGAGAACGATTTTCCATGTTCTCTAGCGCTACATCTCCATTTTCCTACCAGCCGTGTGACGAGATATTACGGTGCGTGTTACCGGGTTGCTTCTGTTACATTTTTTGTGTTTGATGTTTCATGAAGAAATCCCTGTGAAACTGTTAAACAAAAGTCACAAAGCATTGTGGAATCTCCATGACTGATTTCCTTCAAGGGTAGCTCTGAGACAACCTCCCTTACAAGGCTGGAAGACAGTACCAACCTCTGTATTGCAGCAAAACCTCGCTAAACAGAGTCGCCCACAATACAAACTATTGGTCAGGTTGACTAAACAAACATGGGTTTTTGTTTGGGTTTTGCCATAGTGTCACAGTACCAAGTTACTCATTTGTGATGTCTGCAGTTGTGTCTGTGTAGCCTGTTTTCTCAATGTAAATCCTGGATGGGGCAAGGTTCAAACAGTTCTGTGATGAAAATAAACATGACTGTAATTGCTTCCAATTTGTTGTCCTCTCTGTAGTAAATAAACCTCGGTATGTGCCCCCCTTTTGTGTGATGCCTTTGCTCATTCATAGGATCCCACAGCAACATCCATTCTCAGTATTCTTTTTCACTTACGTCTCACCGGTGTCAAGTCCTGCTTTAATTCTAAAAAAGTCATTGGCAACTTGAAGGAAAAGCAAATATTTGACTAAAACTTTAAAAATAATTTTCCACCTCACTAAGAGGACCACACACACATACACACAGACACACACTCACACCAACACATACTGTATGCGTGTGTGTGTTGAGAGCAAAGCTCTCCTCTCTCTCATTCTCACACACACGCACACACACCCTCACACACACACACACACACACACACACACACACACACACACACACACACACACAGACGAGTTCAGCTTTCCTTCAAAGCCACATCCTGAATCTCCTTCCTCGGGGGAGAAGATTTACACTGTGGTCGTCCTTCAGGTACACCATAAGAGCTCTGCATTAAAGCCTCTACGCTTACAAACCCCTGATTTTTTACTTGGTGTACAGCAAAATGGATACAGTGGAAAGAAAGGAAAAGTGGTGGAAGTCTGAAATTATATTAGGAGCTTCACAGAAAACTTGCATCTACAGTGCAGTGACTCATTTGTTTCAAACACAATAAACACTCTGTAATAAACACATGGGAAAAGGAAAGCAGCGAGAATTACATCAGGAGGCTCGCCTATATAGTGTTCCCTACATGCTGTATATTCTATGGTGGGGCTCCACTGGGGTCTTATGTGGAGGTTGCTGGGGGCTTGAAGAGGGCAGCCAAGGCCAGGGCACTGGGGGGAGGCAGCGGAGGGGGTAGTCCAAACTCTGCACATGATCCAGGTTAACTGTACTCACTTGGCCTCTGTCATTGTGGGTTGAGACAGCTGTGTAAGCAAAATTTATGAAGTGAAAAATTCCGGTCCATAGCCTTGGTGGGTACCAATGTCAAAGAATTTCTGGTAATGTGAACAGTTTACTGACAATATCACTTTTACTCACTGACATATCACTGACAAGAGCTTTTAATCAGAAGAGAAAGATCTTTATTGACTGATTTTTTTTTTTATGCAAACAAACTGAATAAACAAACTCTTTATGTTTTCATGACTGATTAAACAAACTGACCTAAAGGACAACACAATTTCATACTGTTTTGCTTTGTTTACATTTGGCGGACCCTGCCACCTTTCTGGCTTCAAACATTGTTCTGGGGACCTTATTTTCCTCTGAGAACAGCTTGTTTATTCAAATATGAAAAAAGTTTGCATTATTACCTCATTAATACAGTAAATATTCAAATTCTGAATGTGAATTTCTTCTCCAAAAATACATAGTGAATCAGTCAGTTTGGTTTTGGTTGAAAAACGTATGCCATGTTACGTGTTTGACATTTGTTACCTTATGGGCATAAGTTAAAGCAAGTCAATGTTGACTTTTGGTTTGGCACAGGGAACGAACACCGGCCTCCTTAGTGAAACTCCTTTGTTTGTTAGACCCATGCTTCAACCCGAACCTCCACCCTACCTGGACTTCCTACATCTCCATACTATGTTCAGTAGATTGACTCAGCTGGCAGCTGCGATACGACTACAGTGGCTTCATTGTAATCCTTTGGGGCAACTCCGACCATCAATGTTGGTTGTTATTAAATGTTGTCTGACAACATTACAGAAACAATTACTATGACCTTTTTATTGTAGAGTAAGATCTGTTTTGTTACCAGAAACACAAGTAAATTGCTCACCATAAATAGAGATTCCCGAGCCACATTGTTGCAATGCAGACTCTTTTTGGCGAGAAGCAACATAACTCAGAGTTGCTGAGCTTTGAATGTCATGGCAAAGGAGAATAAATGACGGTTAATGCTTTGACTCGTGGTTTGCGGTGAATCCACAAATGGCTGCACGTAGGTCATGCTTAGGGCTAAAGCAAACAATACCGCCAAAGTTTAATATTTTGAAACTTGCAATTTGAAAGCAGATAAGGTATGAAATTTTGGTTTGGTTTGGTTTTCAATATAAGCAGGAATTTCAAAGTCTTTTAATCAGAACCAGGTCTGTCTCTTTAACATCTTAACATCTAAAAAAGGCTGCGCACGTCACATTACATTGTAAATGGAAATGATTGGAAAATTCAGGGGGCAGCTTTTTGAATGAGGTACTGTTCATAGTTGCGATTCCAAACTGGTCATTACATCCAATTGATGCTGACACTGATACAGTTTTACCAATCATTCTACGACAGCCTATGCAGACGATTGGCTGGCAATAAACACCACCCACCTATCACAGGGGCCACCAATCTACAATAAATGATGCTTTAGCCTCCTGCAGCCAGCATAGTGTCAGCTAACACATCATCTGCATTCCTGAAGTCTTGCCCAGTGCAAAGGTCTATTTACACTGCCATAATAACACAATTGTCCAAATGGGCTGTACGAAATATGAAATGAAACGGGAGAGGAATGGAATCCAGTTTGATATGCTTGGTTTCAGAGAGGAAGGAATCGCCTGTCTTGCCTTGTTTACCATATGCAGGCAAAATAAATCATAATGCTGACAAATGTACATTTCTTTCCAATCTACGAGCATATAACGTCTTTGTGCGGTTTCTTGTCACAGGGCACTCTGTCAGATGCAATTACATACAGCAAATCTTCCTCTCAGAAATAAACAATTCACAATAGAGGTAGCAACGCACTCAGGATTAAATTGTTGCCCTAAAGGCTGCATTTAAGGTTGTTTACTTTGCAATGTAGTGAGCGTGTGTACTGCATGTTACAATAATATGCATGAGCTTTGGCAATTCCACCGACCTTGGATATAACACATGGCCCGAACAGCCAGATGCCAGCATGTCTGTCTTTCATGCTCAATATCGGAGGCCACCAGTAGATTGCATACAGCAGGAGCATAGAAAATTCCTTCGCAGTGCTTTTCACTTTTGATTACAAAACTCCCCACGGTGGTATCTTGCAGGTCTGTCATGGACTCTTCACAGTAGATTCTTTAATACAGGTCTTAATAAAACATGACAAGATTAGACTCGCCAGTGGTCTTAAAACATAAACAATTACTGTGAAAGCAGCACCAGGGCTTCCAGATGTCGTCTTTCTCCAGAGCAGGTTTCCTAGGAACTGGATCCAGCAGCACAAGGCAGACAAAAAAAAAGTGTTTTAGTCTGTGGCATTTCTGTCAAGCAGAAGATAAAATCAGTACATTGTCTGACGGAGAGGTATGCATGGCTTTCCTGGAAGAGAATAATGGATAGCCCAACAAAACTGTTGCTAAAATAAAAAACCTGCTGCTTATACACAACCGTTGCTCTAGAAGAAAAAGGGCAAGAATACTCATAATAATGAAAACAGGTAGCTTGATCCTGAGGAATTACTTACAGTGACAGGATGTTCTCTTTACACAGACTGATGGAAGAGGATACCTTAAAACGTACTGGGATCGATTCCTGTCAGGACATACAAGATTTTACACTCACATTATTATAAAATGATTAACTTAGACCACTTCCACCACTGACAGATGATGGCAGTGTTACAATGCCGCTGCTGTTATGTGTTATTCTGTGGGGCAGTCAGAACTAGCAGTGGTTTACATTTCCATGTATTTCCCTGCAATATTATTCCATTGTATTACCCTGAAATACTGAAAGTCGCTTCAAATTCTCGTACTGCCTTCAATTACTCAACATCTCCCCATGAGGTTGAATGATTATGGATACTTTTACAATAGGTAATGCTAAGCCAAGCAATATGTCACGTAATATACAAAACACTGATGTGCGCCAAGTAAAAGCCATGTTATTGTCCATCTGTGGTCAGAGTGTCGGCTTCCCACGAAACAAGGCTCCAGGGGACAAATGTTGCTGGATTTGTGGCCAGGGCCACACTACAGTTTGGCCATCACGTGTGTCATAGATCAGCCTGGTCCCCTATTGGTGGAACAGTGTGTCCAGAACTGGACTGAAAGGGAAAGCTTCCTGAGGTCAGGGGAGTATAATGCACAAGCTGGCTCTCAAATAAAACTGGTTTGTTTTTCTTAAAAGGAGGTTGAGGTTTCTGGGTTTCAGTCCATCACCCAAACACCACACCAGCTCCACTTCTCTCCATTTGTTACAATGGGAGCCTTATGGTGTGTGCATTTTGACCTTTTTGATTTTAACACAAGGTGGTGATTGGCAGAAAACTTGTTTCATCATGGCTGGAGCTCTGGTTTGGCCCACCTAAATGTCAGCTGAGTATAAATTTAGTGAGGAGGGAGTGTGGACATTGTTGGAAAGGCTTTTGATGTTAAAAATATAATATGAAAAGTCTAAAAACCACTACATATTTATTAAATATTTTGTTAAGTTGTGGACTTACATTTCCAACAATGGTCAACCCCAGAAAAATCTGTAACCTTATTTAAAGTGGCAACACACAACTTTCTCCCCCTAGTGTTTCCAAGTTATTGTTGGCGCCGCGGTAGCAAAGGAAACTGGATCATTTCCGTTTCCCTCAGTTGCAAATATCAACAAAACAGGACAAAACCTGAGTTTATTCAATAATTTAGTCTATATTTGAAATGGATCACTAATCAACCTTCCTTTATCCAGGTGACCATATGCCTGGTGACAAAATTGTATAGTGATAGTGAGGTTTATCGGGAACCAATGTAAACGCCGATGGTTTCATTAATATATGCCCATTACATTGTGCAATCAGCATTTACTGCATAATGGCCCGTTGAAGCAGAAAAGTTGTCTATTAACAGGAAAGGTAACAATCGCTTGTCGCTACAACTTCTGGGAAAACATCCAAATGCTACGTCAGATTGTAAGGGAAGAAAGTCGGCAACCATGACGAAATATAATGTGAATAAAACTTTTAATACATAATCTCTTCCGTGAACATTTCTGCTTGAGTCATTCGATAGATTTTCATCTGAATTGGTGGTCGTTTAACAATGAAGACAGCAACTCCCTCGTTCCCGCCCATACCTCATGAAGTCATCAAACTTTGTCTTTTGTTTTCATTGTTTTGTTTTTTGAGAGACCCCTAGCGCCACAAGTTACATACCGCAAGTATGTTAATAATATTACCCAGAATAAGCAACATATTGTAGGTGAGACTGCCATTCTGTGGACAACTACCAAAGCTTAATATATTCAGGGTCAAGGGGAGCCGTTTCATACTCCAGAGACAAAAATAAATCAGTCAACATGCACTGTGACAAAACAAGACAGTAAAGTGATTTTCATCCGTCACAAGCAGCAGAAAAAGGAAAAGAACTTGAGTCACCTCATTTTATAAGGTCATACATGGGAAGACGTTTGTTTTATTTTTCAAAGCTATATTAAAGTCAGTGGCTGGAAAAGGAAGGAGTTACGGGGAAGAAATTGTCAGCTACTCTCATGTCACATCGAGAGATTACACTTGAGTGTGAATGTACTCTGTTAACCTGGAGATAGCACAGATCCAAAATAGTTAAAGCTCGTTGGGTGTAATGGTCAGCAATGGTCAGTAATGGCCAGTGGTTTGGCGAGATCTGCTCCTCGTTACACAGCTTCCTGTCCACACACATACTGTATAATAAAGACTTCCTCAACAGATTGGAAACCGCTCCGCTCTCACCAGTGCTCTCAAGCTCCTCTCTCTCTCTCTTCCCCCTCTCTCATTCTTACTTTCTTCCATGCTTGCTTTTATTTCAGTCTTTCCCATTCTCTTTCTCTATCTCGCTCTTTCCTTCTACATACTGACCTTCCCAGGCTGGCCCGGGTCTTTATATTTCAGGCTTTGAGGCTACATCTGAAACAAAAGCAAAATTATGGGTCTGGTTTGGCTTGAGGAGAGCACAGTGACCCCGGCATGTGGTTTTCTTAGGCCAGACCAGAGAGAGGTGAGGTGGGGAGAAGAATTTGTGTGAATCTAGCTGTGTATTTGAAGAAAACCCTAACCACAGCTAATTTGAATGTGTCATTAGCAGGAGGGGGGTGATCTAAACTTGGGCTGGCCAGTGATGGAGTAAAATCCACACACTACCGGAGACACCACTTGTTTTTCCTTTTTTGTCAGAAGAGTTTGGGGGGGAACAGAGGGGCCATAGCCTTGAGAGTAAGCACACTATCACCTCATAAATCTCCCCACCTCCTCATCACTTGTCCAAGTCATGACTCTGTTGTTTCTTGAAGCTTCTATGACTTCTGGCACTTGTTGCTCAGGGTCATCATCATAAAGTGAGTCCTGCTATTCTCTAAATTGAATGGATATTAAAGTCACATATCACATTACAATATTGTGCTATTCAATCAAAGACATCGGTCACATGGGTCCATTGTCCAAAGTGCGTGGCATGGCGTCCCATTGTTGGTATACATGAAACAGAGATGTAGCAATGAAGAAGTTATGAATGGGAAAAGGTGTATTTTGAGACCTTACGCAGATGGATCACCCTAAAGTAAAACAATTGGTGAAGAAAGTTCACAGTTTCTTCCTGTGTCTCTGAGAGTTTCCTACAGTGGGCCTGCATCGTACTGTGTGGTCTTGAACCCTATTTAGACCTAGTGGGTGACCACTGTACAATTAGGTATGCCATGTTTCACAGCAGCAGCAAAAAGTGGAATTCCTGTCAATGGAGCAGACCTTCTCGTGTTTACTGCTCACATATTCTTCCTACCATCTGTGGCACTGCACTCAACCTGGCTTATGGTAGATTGTATCACGCAGTATGAATAACACAATTATAAAACCCCATAAGACACTTTGTGTTTATGTAACTGCAGATCCTCCAAGGGAAGGACTTACTACATGCAAGGATGTAAGTTGATGCCCCAGATTGCAATTTCAGAGCCAGGAGAGATAGATGTTTCTTGGCGTGGAGGTGTTTGACACAGCTAAAATAAGGATGACATAGTTTCATGTAAGGATAAGAAGTAGGTCAGCATCTTGGCGATATAGCCATGTCAATTGTACACATCTCAGCCTAATTTACAGAAACAGCCTGTCTGCTAATACCACTTTGTACAGCAAGAGCTGGGAGATGTAAAAGCGGCCAGTTTGCTACTTAGTAAATTAAGTAAACAAAATAAACTCAGAATATGCAAAGCTTGCTAAACAGAAAAATACAACCTAATATGTCTGAATTCAAGTTTCTCTCTTTTACTGAACTAAGATGAAGCTAAGTGCCTTGTTAACTCATCATAAAACACACATCATCCAAACTCGAGTGGAAATAAAATTCACAGAGGAAGATGTGAAAATATTCCAGCTCTCTACAGCTCTTCCAGCTGTCCCTGCCTGCTGTGTCTTCTCGTCCCCAGAGTCATATTCATGGTCGGAGCCACTGTAAATCACCTATGACCTGTGATCACTGGGAGGCCAGTTGACTAAACCCTTGTTACTCCCATTAGCTAATACAGCCACTTAGCTCTAGGGCTAACTGAGCTATGTGCTAATGGCAGTGACAGTCAAAGTCCCCCGTAGCTTGGGAGCTTCTGTCCACTTCTTACAAATACATCTTTAAAAGTATTAATTCTGTGTGTTGCCCAAAGACAAAACATTGGTATATAAGAACATCCAGGGAGATTTCATCAGGCCTTTGAGACGACAGTGTCAGCACCATAACACAGACTCAAAGAATTCTGGTTTGCACTTTTGTGGAGGAGTCAATTGCCAAGTATTCAGCGTGTTTATAGATTTTAGTCAGTGACTGCTGATGGATGACAGCTATGTATATCCCCAAAGACAGACTAGACAATCTTGTTTTTAAGGGGTGGCTGTGCAATTTGGGGAAAAAATGAACAACAATGGGGAGAAATCACATAATGGTTTGAATCCCTTGAGCCAAATGGTGCCATGCTTCATTCATAATGGTGGAAAGGAGACTTGAAGCATCAAAGTGTAGAGGGAGGTCTTACACCCATGACTGTCTTGAGAAAAAGCAGCAAAAAGCCACAGCGCTGGAATCATATGGTAAAATCATTACAGAGAAAGACCCCTTACCACTGCAACCATGCCCTAATGAGAAATCTCTCCATGCCACTGCTCATTTAGCGGTGTTGGTGGGCGGTTCAGTGACAGACCCTTGCGTGAACTACAATAGCTTCATTACACTCATCATCACAATTGCACATCCTTGAGACTGAGCTATAGAGGCCTCCATGGCAGCTTAGCAAAGGTCAACCAAACGCGATGGCTCCTCAGAATCCACAATGCGTTCAAACTGGGCCTTCTCGCTCTCCACCTCAATTACCATATACCACACACAGTCCATGTCAAAACACAGCCGGCATCCATAAATTGTAGAAACCATTGACTGATTGGCAATGAGCTCCTTTTCAAATAAAGAGCTCTCTTAAATCTATCTACTTTTGCTCAAGTGGTCATTCAAAAGTGGGAACCTTGACAGTCTGATGAGATCACAATATAATGTTACAGATGATTCCCCTCTTGAATCACGCAAACGTTAGTCCTTGACCCAATAATGGGGTTGACATGTAATGCAAGAAAGACAGCGAGAGATCTCAATGTCAAATTTGTTCTCATAAGTTTTGAACTCATTCTCTGCTTTTTTTCTTCATAACAAAGGCACGTCTGTTAGACAATACTGATCCAAAGGATGACCGGTGGTCACCGTCTGGACCACCCTCTTCCCACACTCGATGTCTAGGCAAGTGGGCACTGGACCGAACGTGCTCTGGGCAAAAGGCTGTGTGTGGTCCATGCAGCTCCCACGACAGTCCAGTGTTGTCCAAAAGAAAGCCAATGCCAAATCCACAATGTACGTAAAAACGTAATAACATTTCCTTGAATTCGGGAAGTCGTAGTTTGAAGAATATACAAAAGGACATCTACTCTCCTGGAATATTCTGTAAATATTTTTCATTGGTTTGTACATGTGTCAGTGTCTCTGTCAAAGTGTTGTTTCTCTCGCACTTTTTGTGCCACCCAAATACAATAACAAACAATTTTTACAATTTGGAAAACTTCAGTCCTAATAGAATCGAATTCTAGTGTAACAAACAGAGAAGTTGGTTTTGCATTTTTATGGTTATTAACTCAATAACTGTGATGATAAGACAGAACAATAGAACACATTATGATGACATTTTCTGGGCCACAATACTCGTCCCCGTAGTCATTTCTCGGAGGAGATGGCTGCCTCTTCATCTTGTGCGTTCCCCAGCACACGGCGGGTCTGCTCTTAATTGTGGCAGCAAGACTCATTCTATTCTTCATTTCATCCCACAGACACACCAGAAAACAGCTAGTAGTTTCTGCGAGCTACATTTTCCACGGGAGACAGCCACAAGCCCAAAAAAGCAAAGCGCAATGTCATCACCCAGGAATCCAAGAAATACCAGAAAGTCTGAGTTTTATTACAAAAATCATCTGTGAGCACAAACAAATGTGGAGCACAAACATGCCTTTTAATTGAGAAGGCAGATGGTCCCATCGCGGGCGGGACGGCAGCGAGAAGGCACTGTGGAAAACAAAGCATCCGCAGCGACCACGACCCTCCATTTGTGCCGCTTCAACTGGGAGACAGGGTCTGGGGTTGGAAGCCACAAGACTCAAACAGAAATCACCATTGTTGCCTCAGCGAGACACACAGACAGGCCAATTCACAGGAACAAGTTGTATTGGGTTTCCGGAGGGAATGTTGTTTATCCACTTCATCATCGATGTTGTGTTTGTCTTCTGCTGTTTCTTTGATAGCTTTGGGAATGAAGCCACTTCCACCGTGACCTGAATTTCCCTAATGCAATGAGATATTAGGGGAAAGAGTTGGTTAAAACACAACATTACACTGAAATAAACACCCTGGAAGTGATCTACAGTGTAATCATCATGTAAATGCTCATTTCTCGGTAGTAATTTGAGGGATTTCACTGGTTGAAATGTTGTAAGTGATTTGAATAACGTGTATGAAAATGGTTTCTGTTGGCTAGGATTATAGTGAAGCGCTCTGAGGAACTAAATCTCCCCTAAAGATGCCTTCCCTCCCAGACTGGTCATAGTAACCGGATCCTCTGTTTAATAGTTTGCTGTAGCAGGGGACTGACTGAGTGGTTTCCATTCCGCTGGGCTGTAACCGATTGTCCCAGTGACCACAACAAAGGGTAAAAAAGGAAGGAGGGTGAGGGGATAGAGAATAACCCGGGGCTCGGTATGGATCGGAGAACGCTGAGATCAATGACTCAATGGCTTCCAGAGTCTCCGCCAGCTTAACTACATTTTAACCCTAACCTTATCTGCTTTATCCTTGCCACACAACAAGTCAAGGCTGTGTGGTACATAGTTTGTATAACACCGGATATGTTGTCTAACAACCAGTCTGGTTTCTTTGAACTTTGCACTAATAGGTCGGAATCAGGAAAGCTTGATCTATTTAATTCTCCCAGACATGAGGGGAGACAGAAAAAGACGGCATCACAGCGGTCTACCCACAATGTAGGCTAGGCTGTACAGGATATGCATTAAAGGTGCACTATGTAGTTTTGGGGAAGAAATTTTGATCAGAAGAGAAAGTTCCCCATTATGCCTAAACAAACTAAATAAACACACTCATGACTGAATAAACTGAATAAACAAACTGACCTTAAAGGACAACACAATTTCATACTATTTTACTTTATTTATATGTGGCGGACCCTGCCACCTTTCTAGCTTCAAGCAGTGTTCTGGTGAAATTATTTTCCTCTCACAACAGCTTGTTTTTTCAGTTATGGAAAACATAAACATTTCTGACTTTGTATTATTCCCTCATTCATATTGTAAATATTACAATTCTGAGTGTGAATGTCTCTAAAACTCCATGGTGCCCCTTTAAGTAGATATTTTGTCCTGTTTTCTGAAGTGTGTTTTTGTAAGGGTGACGGCTATGTCAACAGGCGTATGGTGTGCAGAGTTACCTTCACAGACCTACTATACATGCGTCCGTACTGTAGCGGGTAACCATTAACCAAACCTACTTTGTGTGTGTGACCTAGCACTAATCCAAGAAAGATCTTGATGGATTTCCCCAACCTTCTGAAGTTACAAAGGCAGAAAACACCCTGTTGAAAAACAAAATGTGACATATTAATTATCATTGGCAATTGTATGCTACATTTAGTCACACAGAACAGCTTCATGCCAGTGTGCCAGATTCAAAGGCCTTCCACTCATTAATATCACAGATGACCTTTGTCTCATTGCAGTTCCTGGAAACCTAAATCACCCTGGAAGTCATGCAGGGAGTAAAATGGAGCATGGAGCAGGCAGAGATACAACGATTGTAATGGGAAAGCGGGCAAACGCATCGCAACTGTCACCAAATTAAAAATGTGCCTTTTGACGCCTTAAGTCCTTTTCCCCATGATGATGCCTCTGAACAATTGGATAATTAATTCTCTAAGTCTCTTTTCTTAAAATGTGAGTGTATGCAGAGACAGTGGTTTAGGAACAATGACATACAGATGTGCTCTGGGAGATCGAGCTTTGCCATCCCAAACCCATAAATAGTATTTCTATCAAAAAGACATTTTTTTCTCATTGAGCTCAGGAGAAAACAATTATAAAATTCATACTGTCATAGCAGCTAATTTATTCTTCACCTCCCTTGTCAGATTGATTCAGACTAAGTACGTTAGCAGGCTTCTTTCTGTCTTATTCGAATCTGCTCCACACATTTGTGTTATGATTGCTGCAATTCCAAAGCCTGGCGTTTTCTTAGGTTTTGAATAAAATGTGTTACCCAATGTATCTTTCTGCTAGTAGGAACTCAGCAGTTAAGCAGCTCATATTCATTACACATACTGTTGAGTGATTTCGTGATGAATTACTGGGTGTGATTGTGACCACTGTAAGTGATGATTCTTAGTGTCAAATTCGAAGGGCAAGTGCAAAGTAAGTCCCTGATGAGTACATACTTGACACCTCGTATCAAAACATACAACACGTAATGGTTCCCTTTGTAACAAAACATGCCAAAGTCCACTGACAACTCCCTGTGATTGCAGAGTAAACCTCCTTTCTACTGGTCTGTTCCCTGTCTGGTCACTGCACAGGGACCCAAAGACATCTGAGACGGTGTGAGGTGTCCACTGAGAGGTGACAGTTGGGTGTGCACACTCAGCCACAGACAAAACAACGCTTTGGCAGACACAGCAAACTCCCAGCTCATTTTGACGTACAATGAAAGGTCAAACATTTGAGGTCTAAAGGCCACTTGTGTCAGTGAAGCCTTTTCGCAGGCAGGCTTTGAAATCATGGTCATTGTCAGAGTATAGAGTCCTTAAGGGCCAAGCCTCAACGCTGGATCAGTTTTTCAAAGTGCAGACAGCTACTTTATGACGTACGTTTGATATGGGGCTAGAATCTCCTTAAAGGGACAGTCCATGCCAAAGTCCAATCCAATCCATCTCAATTGTATCGACCGTAGAGATGTCTGCTTTCTCTCGAATATAGTGAAATGAAATAGCACTAGGCTGGTGTTGCTCAAGCAGTTTCACATTGGAACTATTTTCTTTCCACTGAACTAGCTCTGTAGTGCACTTCCTGCACATGGAGTACCGATAAGCCAGTTCCAGCTGGGTTTCTTTGCTCTTCTCTCTGACAGCAAATGGACACGTACTGCTGACACGTACTGCTGCAGTGCACAGGCCACCTCTTGAGAAGTAAATTGATTGCTGTTGTGCTTAACACACAGTACACAAGCCTTGTTATATTAATCTTTTAATAAAATATAAGATTGTGTACTTGATATCGAATATTGATATTTTTCAAGATATTCTCTCCAAGTTAGAAATTCCCGTAAGACCAAGTAATTTTTTCTGGAAAGAAAAGTATTTTTTTGCTCTTAAGCACCAGAAATGAATTCCATCTAATTCCAATAGATTCAAGAGAAAGCAAATATCTCTACGGCCAATTTCTCCAAAACTCGGCAGCTCACAGTTTTTTTTTTCATATTTAGTTGTACAGGTTAGAAGAAGAATATGTATTTTTTTATATTAAACTGTATTTAACTGTCCTTTGAAAATATCTGATATGGCAAACAGGCAAACATACGAGCCATATGGCAACACATTTACTTTCCCTTTAATTAAAAAAAAAACAGTCTCAGGCAAACCCTTGTCAGATTTTACTATCTCAAGAAACAGCCCTCAACTTTTTGAAGGGTTATTTCCCATTATTGGTCATTTAAATCTCAAAGCTAGTGTGTCATGGAAGAGGGATAGTTTCCTCAATAAACAGCGTGCTTTTTATCTTTGGAAAGAACACATTTGTTTAAAATGTCGCAACAGGCAATAAAAGATGACTCAATATGTAACAAATAAATGTCATGTTAAAATCACCCATTAAATTTCAGAAAAGATGACTTTACAGTCTAAGGTCCCCGACTATTTTAGGTGGCCATCACTGCACGGTTATACTGTGTGTGGTTGGATTTGTTTCCCTTCCTTCTCAATGATATGTATCCACTTAAGCACTATGGACGTCACAGTGTGTTCAGAGCTGCTTGTAACAACAAAGAGACTGCACGTTGAATTTTCATGAGTTCAGCCACGGTCTTTATTCCCAAATGTGATTGATCCACTGTGTACTCTGGCAACACATCGAGTTCAGTAGTGGTTGTAAACGGTTACGTTTAAAATCTGTAAGTTATGGAGGGACACACTTGTGTGCTTTGTGTTTTTCTTTGGGTCAAGGTGGAGCCCCCGTATAATTGGTGGACTGTCTATCACCCTAAACCTCAAAGGTTTAATTGATTTAAGGGGAGGCAATAATAGGAGTCCCATATCACAAAGACTGTATAGAACTTGTCATGAAATATAGCATTGTGGAGCCAATCATTTATGATCCTATTTTGGTTGAAGGTCCCTGTAGATTTTTCCGTAACGTTCACATCAGACTCCCACATTGTTATTCGTGCAATCCAACACTTTGTTCAGCTTAAATCAGACTCTTATAGGACTTTAATGCTGTACTATGTAGGTCCCACTGGAATATATTTAAAAATGATGGGCATAAATTTCAGTAAGTTCAGATTTTATTGCAGAGTCGGTCCTACTGGATAGAGAGCTGGATTCATGAGGGGATTTTTTTGTACTGAAAAGTAAAAAAACATTGGTCTTAGGTTGGCTGTTTCTTCCATTGTAATGTAAGGTGGTGACAGTTGTCTAGGGAGATGTGTTGTTAAAACTCTCTGGCTGTGTAGCGTTGTGTTGTATGTGTCTGCCATCTATTGGACTTATATGAAACACCACTTTGCAAATTCCTTTAAAAAGCACAGTATGTGAGCACGCTTTGACACAGGTGAAATATGTTTGAAAAATTCATATCAGTGGAGATAGTCAGTGGAGGTTTGTCAACGGTTTATTCAGATTTATAGCATTAGATAACACATGAGCCAATTTTGCAATAAATGGGTGTGAACACAGAGCTCACCTTCTCACCTTCCCACACTCAAAAGATAAAAGTGTATCTTTGTGAACATGAAATTTACTGCATTGATGAGAACCTCATGGAAAACCACAGCAAGCTGGTAGTGCCCATCTAAAAGAAGCATTTTTGTGTTTATGGTAATGAGGAACAGTGGTTTGTAAAATAGAGGAAAAAAATAAATACCCCCAAATTTATTAAAAGAACTCACTTATATCCTATAACATGTGTTGCGGTGGGAGCCGGGGTAGGACGCCAGGAAAAAGAGGGAGTGGGTGAGTGCAGGAGTCGGCCGAGCACGTGCCTCCTGAGGTCCTCTGGTCTCTGTCTGGATCAGTCTGCCTCACCAACCCCTGGGCTAGACTCCCATCAGCCCCATACCCTGTCTACTCTGGGCCAGACACCACCATGACCGCTTGTATTGAGAGGCCTGACCACCATTGTGCCACAGAAGAGTACACAAACAAACAGTGCAGACACACACAGGTCTGCTCCCTGCCATTACGTCGACTCATCAAGCCCACTCGGCTTAGTCATACCATAGGCTTCCAGTGCAAGCAGCTCCCTCTTGGCTTTGGATGGAGAATCTGGCAGAAGATATTTGCTCATTTGTCCCCACACATGTATGTGGTTTGGTAACGCTGCTAGGGACTGCTGCCCCAGCCTTTCTAACTGTCCAGATTCAGAGCCAGCCAGGCCTTTCCTGGGTAATGTCCTCCCACACAGTCTGGCTATATGGCTTTTTGTTGCTCATATTCAGCTGTTAACGTCCCTACAATGTATGTTCTGTCGATTTTGGTATGCGGTATGGATGAGCCAAATATGTAGGCATTGTTTTAACATGCCAGTCAGAGCCAATTTAAAGTGCTTGTTCCAACTATGGACACTTTTTCTCTTTTGAGTCACTGATAAACCAATATAGATTTAAGATTATGGACAATGTACAGATTATTGTTTATATTTTATAAACTTATTCAAAGAGAAGTGGCCTTAAAATGGATGCTCTTCTTTTTTCTGATTAGCATAGCAGTTGACAGATATACAGATGAGACAAATGCCAGGAAAAGTCATTTTCAATCTATTCTCCACAACAGGCCATTTGGAATTACTTTATTACCTCAAAGACTTTCTATCCGCCTGTGTCCATTTGTTGGTTAGTTGGTTGGTTAGTCAGCAGGATTACACAAAAACTTCTGAACAGATTTCCACGAAATTTGGATGGAGGATGGGTCTCGGCCCAGAATAGACCTCATAAACCTTTGGTACAGATCCAGTGATCCAGGATTTTTTTCCTCACTGTCTTTAACATAGCGTGGTTCTTTTTCACATTTTCTTAATTTCTCAGGGAATTAAGCATGGATCATGATGTATTTAGCTGGTATCTATGAGTGAGGGTTTAAATATGTTTTATTTGATAGTGGATTAGGCTTGATTGGATTAAAGGGGACTGTTGGACCTTGGCGGAGGTATGAGCTCTACTCAGTGCAATTCTTGTTATTACATAAGTTAGGTTATTTTCAGCATGAAGTTAGGGGAATTGCATTAGAAACATTTGAAAACATAAACCATATCAAACATTGGCTGAGAGTGTGTTTTGACTCCCTCCACACACACACACACACACACACACACACACACACACACACACACACACATACACCGCATTTCTTCCCTCTTTTCATGTCGACCACAAGGCTGACCTGCTGGCCTCTATTTCCTCTGAAGAGGATATCCCCCTTCAGTAGAGCCTTAAAATCCATCACGGCAGACGACTTGAGATCCTGATGTATGCGCCCTCTCCTCCATTGTCTTTGAAGCATTGGGAGGCTTTGGCTGGGCCCGGCCACAGTGATGATTACAGTCTCACAGTTACTGACATGTGCTCAGCTCACTTTCTGCCTGATGTCCTGTCCCCCCCCCCCCCCCCCCCATGTTTGATGGAGAAAGGAGTTCTGGTTCACTGATGAATGTAATTAGGAATGTGGTTGCTTGTACCAATCCCCATGGTCTTTAACTTCTGCTGCCACCTTAGTAACTACCAAAACTAGAATTTTCTGAAAATATTACCTTCTAACAAAAAGACCATGAGTGAAACCCACTGTCATTGTGTTTATATGCATGCACAGGGTATCTTGAGCAGAAGCGAATGGACGTCCGAACTCAGTTGAGGTTATTCTGGGGACAAGCTGTCAGTATACGTCTTTACTGCCCCTCAACAGATATCATTGGGCGCAAAATAAACACAATGTTCCAAATGTCCACCATGGAAATTGACTTTCCACTGACTGCCATGAATAAAAGTAGGCTAGCTAAGATAGGTCTATTTGCATGTCTCTGTTTGTTAGCTAATATTGACAGGTGCAAATTATCATCATCATGTTTCCTGTCATTGAGTTATGACTTCATTCAGAATATTGCAAGTCATGATGATGTTTTCATGTCAAGGAAAGTTCTTCTAAATTACTAATGTGATGAAAACACATTTTTACATATGTTTACATTTAAAAGGGACATTTGTTCACTATTCTGTGAGACACTATAACTTATTAGCAAAAAGAAGGATGCATGCCATGGACTAGATTTTTTGAGTTTTTGAGAGCATCAGTGCATAAAATTAGCACTCATAATCTAGTCTACTACATAGCAAATCAGAGTGATTTTGGACTCATCCCTGGACTCATGAACAACTTGTTAACTTAATTAATTGGCAGCTAGTTTTCCAATCATTTCTTGGAATTAGTAAAACATAGTAAAAAGTCTGTGTAAAGTAGAGACAATCTATATGTAAAAATAGACATCCATGCCCACTTTAAGATGGAAGCCTTTTGTCAAAAGGGAGAGGGATCAAAAACAATTAGAACAATTATAATGACAGATCCCATTCAGCCATATGATGTTTAAAATACTATGTAAGTACTTACAATTGATCAACTGCAGCCTTCTAACATTGAGCCAGCCAAAAGACCATTAACAGTCTCAAGAGTTTGACAGTTTTAGCTACGCAGAGGTGATATTTTTCTGTTCTCATGGCTTGTAAAACATAGATATTTTCTTTATTTTTTAATGAGCTCCTGAGCCCATAAGTGTAAATTCAGTAAGAAATTCAAACACAGGTCTTTAACTGCTTCTGGGAGGAAATGCAAAAACAAGTACTGTAACTAAAATAGTGTTTATTCCATAGAAAAAAAAATACCTCATCCAATGCATACAGTAAGAAAGGAAAAGTGAATGTTACAAAGACAAAGGCTTATAATGTCATGAAAAGAATATTGTTGAATCATCATATCCTTTAATGACCTTTCTAAATGCATGCACTTTCAATTTAAAGACGTTTTGGACGTCTGAATTCTTAAAGATATTTATATAACATAAAGTTTCTCCATGTTTAGCTCCATTATGCCAGATGCACAGGAGTGCACATCAGGTTGAGCTTGTCATCAAAACAAAGTGTAACGCTCTCATCACAAGCAGCTCGTAGCCTTCCATCTCAGAAACTGTCAAGAGTAATCAAACACAACATTAAAACCTCAACACTGATCTATGCATTGATGTAACAAAACCAATGTGTACAGTGTTGACAATGGATGTCTTAATACACGTGTTGAAATTTGTCATCCATCTCTCAGAACCAGAACTCAGAGACAAAGACATGAACGTTGATGATGTTCTGGCCGGAGTCGCCTTGATTTGTCAGGTTGCGCATGGACAGTCTCAATACTGTAGTCAGTGGACCAATCAGAGGCTTCACCTGGCGGACAACCCCTGAAGGAGACAAAGTGGAACAACAACATCAGTGACAATATAAAAAGACAACAGCATTATAGACTCTCTGTGGTACAATACATTCACCACGAACCAGAATACCCTGGCTATTGGATGTTGTCAGTACAATATAGCCACATTATTGTACTACACCAGTGAAAGGTTTGAAAGTAAATCTTTAGTAGACGCTGGTTGGTTTCTATGACAACAATATAAATTTGTTGATTTTGCCATTTCTTGAGAAACGCAATGGTTGACTAACTAAAAGAGAAGCAAGTACCCAGTATTAGAGCTTTCATAAGATTGTCTTTCATTTGGGTTGCAATATGTAGCAATTGGCCACCTGTCAAATTCATACTCAAAACAATTATAGGGCAGCATATCAGCAGAGTTGCTGCTGCTAACTGTAGCTTCCACTCGGGGACATGGGGAGTGGTTAGCATGCTTACTTCAGTAGATCTTTGCAACACAATACAAAGACATCATAGTGTCAAAACTTCTGTTTCTTCACGTTCTATCGACAATCTTAATTTTTTTGTTTAATGGTTCAACTAATTGTTACATATTGCCCATTTAATGTTTGTTCTAAACTGTTTTCTCATCCACCCCAGTGATATCTAGCAATACATATATTAATAGTTTCAAATGCTGAGGTTTCAGAAATCCCGCTGCCACCCCAATACATCTGAATTCAATGGAATTTTGTTTGTGGTGCTCAGCGCATTGAAAAATTTACATCTGTTATTCAAGTTTTAAAAAAAAAACCAATGTCCCGGTCACAGGCTGTCTGAACCACACATGTTTCGCATGCGTTCTTGAGTTGTCTGCCTCAGCTCAGTCAATTTTTTATATATTCTTCTTTTTTATTCAATACAGCTGTCTACATCAGTTGTGTAATTCTTTGCACTTATAAACCCAAAGCATATTTTTGTGCACTGTTTTTTTTTGTGTGGCTGAACGCATCCAGAGTAGAAACAGACAGAGGACCCGAACCTGCTACGATGTTGACGTGCTGCTTTCGCTAGATGTTATCTTGTGGATAATCCACAGACATAACCATCAGCAGATTTCATAGAGACTACTTCTTTGGTAGAAAATAGTTCCAATGAATACTAACCCAAACAATTCATCTCTTGAGGCAATGATTTTTGGCAAAAGTTACTTTCCCCACGGGGCTAGGGATTCAAAAAGTAAAAAAAAACAAGGCAATCTCCCAAACAAGTCTTTCACTTGCCTATATCACTTATTCAAATTACATGTCTTCAGGTGTGCCATGGTATAGTATCAGCTGGTACATTTGGATGAGTAACCAAATTAAGATTGTGGCTGACAAGCTAACCAAAGTCTTGTGATCAAAACTGTCCATGACAATCTGAATTTAAAGGTAGGGAAGATGATTCTGGACAAAGACAGTTGATTGTTGAGTCTCATTCCCGGACAAGACAAGACAAGACAAGACAGAACTTTATAAATCCTGAAGAAAGTTCTTGTGCCAGATATTTCTCCAAAAAAATACAGTAACAAAGCTTACAGCACCTGGTATTCCCAGGTCCTGCTTAGCATGCGAGATCAGATAAAATGGGGCATGTTCGGGGCAGTGTGGCCATTAGCCAAGGTCTTCAAATACCAATGCTTTGGGTTGGTATACAGCTCGAAATTCTTACCCAAAGTGCCGGTATTTGACAACCTGGGTAAGAGACTCAACAGTCAACTATCTTACTTCAGAATTGCCTTCCCACCGTCCACCCTCTTTATGGACGGGAGCAACCTTCTTTCATGGTAAGGCAGATGGGAAAACTGCAGCAGAGCATTACTGAATGCCCGTGGAATCCATTGGGTGCTCTTTTTAAGTGAACATGCGATTACAGGGGGAAAAAAATGCCAGTGTTTATACAGGCTGTCAGCAGGCCTTTTCTCTGCAGAGAGCTGGTGACATTTCAGCTCTGGCCTGTTTGAACAGCCATCGGCAGAGTGCAGTCAGACAGCACAATCACCTCACAGTCCTCCTATCACACCGTCAACCATTCTTTTTCTCATGCACTCCTCTTGTGCTTTCCTTACTCATAACTGAGTCAGTAACGTGTTCAAGCTTTTTCGCATGATGACTCAAGAGTTTAACTTAACATAGATCAATATGACGACAGATCACTCCCCTTCATTGGTCTGAATTATGAGGCTCTCATATGTGGAACTAAGAAAGCAGTAAAACCCATTTGGTCATCGTTCACCACAGGACAAACGATGATCCATTATGCGCCATCCGCTGTGTCCTTTGGGACACTGGCATTGTATGATGGCAGATCCCCTCACCCACGTGTTCTCCTCCTTCTTTTCCTCCCCTCTCCTCCCTCCCTGAGGGGGCCGGGTGTTTGTGGCACCATCACTATGGCCCACAAGGGTAAATGAGTCCCATGTGTTTGATGGAGGGGAGCAGTCGCAGTCACGCGATACAGCCGTGGAGGCATTCCTCCAGGAATCCATCTTTAACTCTGGGAGGGACTAGCATTAGGAGCTTGAACTGCTGTCTCCCTCTCTCTGTCACTCTCTTTTGCTCTCTCGTCCCTCCGCGAGTCGGATCTGTGGGCACACAACAGATTCCAGCAGATTCTGGCGATAAGCACTTGGAGGAGTGTGGAATGGGGCCCACTTCTACCAGGGTTGCCCCTTTGTTTTGGTGTTTTGGTACTCTGTTGCGTAGTGACACAAGACGGAAGGGAGCGGGACTAAGATTTTATTGTTTCCAAAGCGTCAGCACCATCAGAAAGCGCTAACCTTTGCTTAAACCGAACAACAGCCACAACATTAAGAGAATAACTGACATGGAAAAAGAGTTGAATTTTGTTTTGGGTCTGAAATTTATTTTCAGACATAAGCCAATCGAGATGGCACAGAACTCAGACTTGACCGATGAAAACTCAAAGCAAGTTCAGAAGGTTCATGAATTATCTGTGTATAAAACCAGTTCAAAAGCTTCAGTTCTGGGTTGAGCAGGCACACAATGAAGATGAGCAAGATATCATGATGAGCACAATATGGACCACCACAAAGACAGATGGGTTTCAGTCCACATTAAGGCTTTTTTTAAATTGCGCTCAGTGTGGCCTTTATCTAACAAGGACCATAATGAGGGTCAACTGAGGGTAAGTTATTTTCTATGAAAGGAAGCTAAACAGTCTTACCACATTAATAAACAGAGACACACATCATGTCTAAAGTGAAAATTCATTCCGGACATCTAAAGAGTGCAATATGTGGAATGTGTCTGAGGCCAATTAGTGTTTTGTACATTTGTTTGTGGTCTAATTAGCACATGCAGAAGGCACAACTGCACTCAGAACTAAATTTCTGTTGTAGTGCCCAATGGTTTTTCTAAATCCACAAATTTCCTCTGAGCTAACTGTTAATGGCTTGAAACTTAACACGAAACATAAATTAGATTAATTAAATTGAATAAATAAACACACATTTTCTCACCTTCTATTTTCGAATCCGGGACGTTATGGGCGTTAGAACAAAACAAGAACTGTATCTCAAAGCTAGGGTTGGTTAGATTGAAGAAACCAGGTAGAGCAAGCTAAATTTTGAAAGTAAAATAAATACATAAATAAACAAATGCCACAATCATGTAAACACAAGCAAGTAGCCGTCATGAACATACCTCAGTCCAAAAAAGGCTACCCGGCCTGGCAGTT
The DNA here is from genome assembly GCF_965226575.1 of Pagrus pagrus. Classification (NCBI taxonomy): domain Eukaryota; kingdom Metazoa; phylum Chordata; class Actinopteri; order Spariformes; family Sparidae; genus Pagrus; species Pagrus pagrus. Next base: position 16,965,767 of record NC_140194.1, read on the forward strand.
ACTGCTCACTGCTGTGGGTGTGTGCTTTGTGCTAATGTTACTGGGTTAGCCTGAACGGCTCTGTTGCTCCTACAGCAGCTCATTGGCCAGAGGGTTACTGTGTTATACTACTGGTTTAGCTGCTGAACACTAGTTTGTCACTGCTTCTGCTGTTCACTCTTTCTTTGGCTGAGGGGACTGTGTGGTTAGCAGTATGAGTGCAGTGCATCATTTTCATCGCTTACCATGTCCAACTACCTTATTCACGTGTACAGAAAAAAGCTGTCAAGCTAGCATGTTAGTATTGGGAAAGTTTCTCAATACAAAACTTTCTCAGCCATTCTTGTGTGACTATCATGCTAATAGCTTTAGCAATATGTCTGCCGAGCCTTGTGGAAGAGTGTACACGGGTAGACAAGTAGGCCGTCCAATCATTTCATTCAGGCTAGAATTAAAGATTGGATGGGCTTATTTTTTTTAGAATTTCTGTTTTGTTTGTCATGCATTTGATTAATTGATTGCTGTTGGGATGTAAAGACTTTCTTTTAACTTCTAGCCCTTGTTAATTACCTTTTTTGTACAACGTCGAAGGCGAGAAAAAATAAATTATAGCAATCTGGGCTCATGTGCCAAATTCTGCACAAAGGAGCTTGATATTAAAGTCAGTGTGCGTGACCATGGTGACTCTGTGTTTCCACAAGCTTCCCATCAAAAGCACAGTGGTATCCTCAATGAGCGGAAAGCATCAGCTAACAGCTGGGCCTCAACATACTCGCAGTGAACCTGAGGTGAAACCACAACCGCATACTCATCTTTAACATTTCATCCAGGCTGTAAGGCAAAAAGCCAACAGCCACAAAACAGGTCGACTTTGATTGGCTACCATGCCACCTGAGATTCACATAAATAAACATGGGAAGGTTTTTTAAAACCAATTTGCTCTATGACTGGGTTGCAAGGTCATGTCATCCGAGGCCTGAAGCACCCAAGCGAGGAGATCAAGTAGTAGCGCTGGAGAGGTTTGTGGTGTCATTCCATCTCACTGAGGTATCTGCCACAGGGTGCAGAGGTGACTGTGCTGGCTTGAAGCGCCACCATCAAACAAACAGCTGTACAATCTGTCCGTTCTCCAAAACATTCCGCCACACCATAAAGTAGACCCTTAAGTAGAAAATAGCCTTAAATAAATGCTCACTAGTAGCAGAGACACTGCTACCAGTGTGCATTTATTTAGGCATTTGTCATCCTTCATGGCCAAGACGACTGCAATATTGAAGGGTTACATGTAAACAGTACAATTTCGGGGTTTTCTGGTTTCTACAACTCAGCGAGGAAGTGTATGACAAAATTCAAAATGAACGGGTTTAACACCAGAGACAAATGAAAAATATGCATTGGCCTCACCACAGTATTGTATAATGACACACTGGTTGTGGCGCTATGCATGCTCACTACAGGGAAACCATTGGAGAATATCCAGGTGGTGGACAAAGTTCCAGTTTGCAAAGAGGGTACTGGAGGACATTCTTCACGATCATTATGGCTCCAACTGTGGTATGTTTTGTATCTTACCATATCGCTGATGTACAGCTGAGCACTGCTGGCAGAAATGTAAAGACAGCAAAGACTGGTTTCTTAGTCAAAGATCCTTTTTTTTTTTTACTGCTTTTCTCCAAGAGGTCCATAAAAGCTAGGAGGCATGCCAAAGCAACTGCTAACTACCTCCCTTGTTACCCCATTAGCAGAGCAACCAATTTCAGTTTTGATAACCCGTCAGCATGGCTAAAATATAATCCCTTCAAATTGCCAACACAACACACTGAATGAGGACAAAGTGTACAGGCCCCTCAGGGACTGGATCTGGTGTTTACAGCCTGGTCACTGGTCACTGGTACGTGGATGACCAGTCAGGTCAGGCTGTCCAAACACAACTCTGACCACTCCAAAGAGGGGGTGGGAGCCCTGCCCACCCCAGCTCTGAAAGGCCAGCGTATGTGGCTTGATATTTTAAGGTCAATTAACAACAAGTCATAGCTACAGATCTCTCAAATGGCCCATGGGTCATTGTTGGACCGTGTCACTCACTGGGTAGTGACATCATTGAGAAGTAGCCGTAGGGGAATCGGTTTGTTCTTTTCTTGGACTTTCTGTTTTAGCAGTTGTGGGCCAGAGCAGCTGAGATGACATAACACGCACCATTATCATTACCACAACCTTTGTACTATATTACAAGTGACCTTTCAAAGCTAAGGCCCATAACTAAGAAGCAGGCTGGACAATGTTGACTAAATGCAGAGGATATGAGATGAATACCTGCTGTGTTTGCATTTTAATTTAAGATTTCTTTCATTATTTTCTCCATCTATGTTATAAATTGGATAAAGTATACAGTCTCTTGAAAAGCTGTTTAAGTACTTCAGTACTATCTCTTTTGGCATGTTTATACACGAGCATTAATTTTGTGAAGTGAGCTTCGTGAACTTACTTAAACAAAGTTACATTTTCTTAAAATCACAGTGCCAGACAGCAAAGAGTAATGAGGAGTATATATCAAATAGCTCACCAGACCAGGCGAGATAAGTGTAAGTGATAAAATATTACGGCAGTTTTATTGCAAGTAATATGTATTATATGAGTACATACCAGTGTTTGTTCAACTGTGTGTATGGTATGTCTCTGCGAGCGTGACATATCTGCATCACTATCTGTTCATCAGTACATTGATGGTGGAGGACCACCCTATGGGGTTTTTGGGTGGAGAAGACCCTGTTTTGATTAGCTGTACTGTACTAATCTCTTGCGGGACAAGCGAGGAATCCTCATGGGCTCGGTGCACTCCGGTGGGCCTGCTGCTGCCAATGTCATGATTCATCCAAGTGACAGCCACTCAAACATGAGGAGCTGTTTGTCTGCTTATCTCCACTGCTGTCTTCAACTCCTCACCAGTGCAGCCACAAGCCAGAGCCACAAGCACCACTGGCTCTGAAGTAGTCATATCTCACACAGTGAGCTCACATTCCACCAGCCACTGTGGACGGCTTCACCGATGACGACCATGACTACCTGCATAGAGACACACTGTCCACTTCCTCCTCCATTCATCTTACTGGCTGCCTTCGCTGGCTGCCAGCACTGTGCCAATGGCAGTGCAGAAGGTATTTATTCTCAGCAGATGATATAAACCGCAAAGGCACATTTCCACCTGCATTTCAAAAATGAATGGAATTTAGCTGCAGCGTCTTAGGCTTACAGTTTCCCCAGAGGATGGGTACAATTGATGAAGAGAAGATAGTTGCTCTCTAAACATAAATAAAAAAAATCAGTCAGACAGCAGTGATTAATGGAACAGTGAAATCCTTCCATGACAAATAAATTCTCATGAAGAGGAGTCATTTGGACACATTTAAGGGATGACTAAACATCTGCTGACTGTTTGATTCCACAGCTGTCTACTGATTCAATTCTGTTCGATTTCAAAACATGGATACTGGTCAACTAGCAGGCTCAGTCACGTAAAATTACAAGTCACATAATTGTGTAAAATTGTCTTGACATGTAGTTACAGATTTGCACGTTGCTTTTGTTAATTCCTTGTTTTGCATGGTGGACAGGAAGAAATGGGATTGGTGGATTGTCACGTATTTTCCCTGCATAAAAATCTTTCCTCAACAACAATTAAAGGAGCTCCATGTAACAATTTGTCGCAATTTACATGAATTGCTATCGCCTCTAGAGGTACAAACTGGCCAGGGACTAGCTGGTTAGCGTGCTAACTTCAGCAGATACTGTATCTCTGCAACACAATACATAGATGTCTTTGACATAACGCCAAAACTGTTATTTCTTCACATTCTGTTGATAATTTTAATACATTTTTGGATGTTTTACACCTAAAATTCTTACGTATTGCACCTTTAATGCTGCTGGACTATGGCTTTCTTTGTGAAGGACTCATATTGGATTTTCCGTAACAGTCCCAAGGACGTGACTTTATGTTCTCGTTCTCGAGTGCCTTGTCTCAGTGCCTCTCTCCGCTCTGCTAACAGAGAGCAATAAAGCTATCGCTAGTTTAGAATTGGAGTCTGCTAACACAGACTTATAGACCGGCTTCCAGCAGTTCACAGACGTTCCACAGAGCCCCTTTAAGTAACTGCTAAAGCAAAGCTGAAAGACTGCATGCATGCTCAGAAACATGAAGGTAAAAACGCTACACTAGCCTACGATACCCTCAGTGAGGAGTGTTCAAAGACAATATTGATCCCCACAATGATGTATGTCACTGACAGATATCAAACAAGTCTGTAAGAAGTTAGAGAGTTAGCCCTAGAGTTGGCCCACACTTCCAGCAGAGACCACAGTGCTTTCCAGTGTTTTCAAAGGGAGGGCTCATCCATCCACCTGCTGACTGCCAAAATCAATCATCTTATTCTCAACCCTATTCAAACAACCTGTCCCTAATCATGAGTGGATGTCAGCGTCAGAATGAGTAATGCATTCCTCCACTGTTTGTGTTTCCAAATATGCGCATGATGTGTCACAAATGTTGTCTTTGTTGTGAGGATTATATATATCACTTTGGGGGATCTGCCGTACATACCTGCAGGGATTTGTGTGGTCGCCGGTGTGCTACTGTGGTCGCCATGGGAATCTGTAAGTGTTTGATTGGTTCTGATCATGTTTTCCAAGTGCTGAAAGCCTGTTCTGTTTGCACAGATGCATAAGGCTGTCAGGGTTGTCTTCCAGATGTGACAGTGGTGGGAAATCCAGTGATGGATGACCAAGAACTAGGAAAGAGTGGTGCAGTTCTTACACTATTTGGTGTACTGTCAGGCTATGTAAGTGTATATGTGTGTACGTGTGTGTATGTGCACATATGTCTGTGCAAACGCTGCGTGCCTGTGTGCAGCCGACTGGTTTTGAAATATTGAGTAAGAGAGCAGAACGGAAAAGAGTGTCAGCCAATCAAACCTTTTAAGAATCACTTTTTCACGTTAGCGATGGATTCTGGGGATTCCTAATTGCCTCTTTTGTCCCTTTCAAAAACACAAAAAGTGGCCAAAAATAATGGCCAAAGTTAGTTTGAGTTCACGCACTTGTTCATTAGTGGAGCCTCAATGTCTGCTACTCTTCACATCCCACCAAGCTGTAATACCACTGTTGGAGACACTGGAGATACTGGAAACTAAGCTTCCTTAAGTGACACGTCAGCGAGCCTCACACAATGGTTACGCAACGGCAGCATCTGTGGGCCAAAGCACCAGCAGCACAACCCACTAAATAAAACCAAGAGGGCCTTCATCGCACCGTGGACGCCACACTTCACAGCGAGCAGTCAGTGACCGAAGGCTCCAGTGCACAGGGCCTCAATTTGGATATGTGATGGGCAACTGGTGCTAACATGCAAGAGCTGCATCCAATAAGCATCCAAAGGGTTTGGGAGAGAAGTGGCTTCTCACAAACAGGCCTTTCATGTGGTCGTCAGTTTAAGTGCTCTAATGCTCGGCGAGACACTGAGGCCTAGCGTGGGGAAATGGAACAATACATTTAACCACATGAAGCAAAGCGCCCAGGATTACTTCTGCACATATTTTCTCTCTCTCGCTTTCCTCTTTCATTGAATCACAGTCTCTCACTTTGTCTTTCTCCCTCCGCCGTTTTATTCTCTCTCCCTCCCTCGCACATACACTTACATACTTGCCCCTGCAAATGAGCACCACTATAAACAGGGAATTTCTCCTAAATCCTCTTTATACACACGCACGCAGACACACTCAGTAGACATTATATTACAAAATAAGGCTTATCGCTCATGCAGAATTACACCATTATGCATTCCAACAAAAACATACCATTATAAGGGAATACAATATAATTATAACTGCTTTAACTGTGAATTATGTGAATTGTTGCAGTTCTCTCTCATGTCTTTGTGTGGGTATGTTTGATAAGCACTCTTCTGTTTCCACACAAGTGTACAAGAGAGCGCGTGTGCCCACAATCCATTGACGGTCGCACACTCTCTTCCTCCCTCTCTCCCTTTCTTTCTGCAAAGACAGATGTGCATACTGACAGGCCATCCCTTCATCCATCAGCGAGGGAAGAAGAAGAAGAAGAAGAAGACGGTGTCCCTCCACTACCACCCTGCCTGCATCTCGACACAAAACCAAAACAAAAACACCTAGACAGGCCCAACAATGTGTCATCCCTGGGCTCACAACACCCTCATCCATCCAAGGCCAAGGCTCAGTTCAGCTCTCCCACAAGCATACAGCAGCCTTGGGTCACCACCAGACTAAAAGATGGGAATGGCTTCCACCCAAACATGTGTTGTTGTAACACGCCACTGGAGATGGTATCTGCTGCTCCTACTTGAACTAGCACAGGGCTCTTTTTGCATGCTGGCGGTCGCTGAACAGGTAGTTATGATAAAGTGCTTGTCAACTGCAATCACTCATGCTCATGCTCACCGATGTTCACGTGAGCACACGCATGGATTTATACACTCTTTTCCTGTACTTTCAGACCACCATAAGTTATTGTGGAAAATAATGATCTGCTTGGAATAAGCATAGCCGTAGATAAGTGAATTAAATGGTACTTTGTTTAACCGCAAGACTGTGAAAATCGATGCCAAATATTTGGTGAGACAGAAACAGGCCTTCGTCTGTCTCAGAGAGCCACACAGAGGACAACTCTCCAAAGACAAAGACACCAAGAGCCCCAATGATGACGATGACAGCTACACGATGCCACCACACTGCAAAGACCGTAACGGGCCGTGTCAGATGCATTTATGTCAGTGCGTCCAGACATTCCTTATGGGAATCCTTTTTGCCCCTTCTCAACGTGCACATGTGAGTTTGATTTGTAAAAACAGAAAAAAAAAAGGCATACATATTTCAAAATGAGAAATTAGGAAAGAAAAACCGCCTCCTTTGTCAAAAAGAAAATGCAATTTCCAGTCACAGACACTGTCGGTTGGTAGAGGCTGCATGTTGAAGCTGCTATTGTCAAATATCGGCAGTAGGTTGGTCCATCATCACACAAAATCCCAGTACTCACCCACATACATTCCGTTCTCAACCCGCTTCATGATGTCGAAGGCGTTCTCCACATTGCCGTCCAGGATGTCAAACTTGACGTCGTAACTGCCTAAGTGATAGGACCCGTAAGCCGGCACCGTGGTTCTCAGGAAAACAATTTCTGTTGGAAGATAACAATTAGACACAAAAAGCTTTTGGAGCCTAAACCCCATAATGACACTAGGATTGCGCTGCCAAGCTTGTGCCAACTCTTTGCTTTTCTTTTTTTTTTTCCTTTCCAAGAGCAGAACAATAAAATGGGAGATGGAACCGTCTGTTTATTGTACACTGAGAAGGTCACAGGAAGGTTGAGGCTTTTCAATACTGTTGTTCAACTGGAAGGCCTTGAGGCCTTTACACCCCAAATCAGAGCTTATGAGATATGACAAGAGCTTAACTCCCCGTGACGTTGACCATGAGTGTGTCTGAAACATGCACTGCACGGCGGCCAATAGATGCTTGTCAGCTGTCACTGTCTGCATGTGATTACAGTGGTTACTCATATCCAACCAGCGTGTCACTTACTCTGTGGTGTGGGCCAGCCAAGCTTGGACTGTATGGAGAGCATCATAGAATAGCTAATTTGGGGGTCAGAAGTAGTCATATGGATTGTGACAATTGCAGGGAAACGAACATGTGTGTGATGGATGCTCAGAGATTAAGGGAATGAAGTAGAGCTACAGAGAAAAAAGTGGCTGTGGACCACATTGACACTAAAAAACCACAAGTTATTATACTATCTTCAAATTTGTTGTTTCCAAAGATCTTAACTGGAGAAGCCTCAAATATGGGCCTTTGTGGGTCAGTGGAAATGCAGAGGGATTTCACAGGACACATTTTAGTGGAGCTTGTATGATAAGTCATTTTTTAGGCATAGGGCGCTGCAGGGATGAAATATTCTTGTAGGCTAGACCAGAAGATGGCAAGTTAGGATTTTTGAGTTGGATTTTGGATTATTGCAGAAAATAAACAAGATAATCTTCAAAGATGAACACTACTTTTATGATTTTTGAAGCGCAAATGAAATTCGCCAGAGGTAAAAAGCTAACGTGAGGCTATAAATAAACTACACTGCAGTCGCATTACTTAAACGTCACCACCACTGAGCATCTTTCTTGGCTATAGTATACACACTATGAATTGATCGACTGTTGTAGAACACAACATGGAAATCTCTAAAGCTTGTGTTGACCACAGACCTTACATCAGGCATTTAAACGAAAACCCATTTAAAACAGAAACCTTGACTACAAGACAAGGGACCTGGAAGTGCAAAGAAATGCTCACTTATTTCTGCCTTCTATTGTGTTAAAGCAACATTTTAATATTATGGGAAAGACATTTATTTAGTTTCCTGCCAACTGTTAAATAAGGAGTACCAGTCTGTGTAGGGCAATGTTTCCCCGGGTTTCTGCACTTTATGCTAAGCTAAGCTAAACAGCTGTTGGCTAAAGTTTCATAATTACCCAACAAATATGAGAAGAATGGTATCAATCTTCTCATCTCACTCTTGGTGAAACAGGGAATAAGCATTTCTTTTTAGACTTGTTAATTCCCAAAGGAACTTTCCCCAAAGAAACATGAATGTATTTTATCCCCTTTTCACACCTTTTTCACATATTTTCCCATCTGGAAAATGAAAAAAAGAAAATGTCGCCATCAGTTTTCACAGAAAATGGGCTTGTACCTACCCTCTGGCCTTGTGAACTCTCTGAAAGTGGGCAAGGAGATGAAGGTGTGGGACACCGAATGCGTGGGGTCCAGAACGCAGGCGACGTCATTGGGCTGACAGGTCTTCATACAGCGAACGGTGTCAGAGCGTTGAAGCCTTGCCACTCTAAAGGAGAGAACAAACACACACACCCACAAAAAAAGGAAACACAAACACACACATGGCCTCTGACCTTTAGGTAATGTCTATATAAAGACTTCAGAGTCAACCGCCTTTGGTCTCTAAAGCTCACAATAACAGGGTATCCTTGGGAGCAGCCCACTGCGTAATCAAGAACTCAGTGGGACAACTCCAATGGCCGCTACACAAACAATATCTGAACAAGACAGCAGGGATACTGGATATAGCAGTCAACATCAAAAACAATCAAATTCTGTGTGGCTTGGAAGAATAATAAACCAACAATGGCCAAAGCTCATGCCGATGCCAAACTTTGTAGCTTGTGGAGACTAGCGCTGCCATTGATGCTTTTCTGATGCACTATTTCAAGCTGTGTGGGAAATGAATTACTACACTCACAGAGAATGATCCATAACCTGCTCAGGAAAATATTTGGATTTGCTGAGCATCCCCGGCTTCACATCAGATAATCTCTTGAGGAGGATTTATGGGGAAAGGGAGTGTTCTAAAAGACTCCTAAATTGTGAGCAACATGACTAGACAACTCCCCAGCCTCTCCCCAGGGCAGCTCTCATCCTATTATTTAGGGCTTTGTTTATTCCACAGACTAATCAGTGACAGGTCGGAGGGAATGGAGGGCCTCTGCTGGCTCCTAAAGCTAACGCCACCTGAAGTATCGCACTACCTGCCTGCTACATTAGACTTTGAGAGATGTTTCTAAGGCATTAACAACCTCATAAATCAGGAGTTTTCTTTGAAACTACGGGGGAACTTGTGATCAGAGAGCTATTGAAACAAAATAAAAGGCCTGACTTTGACATCCAAGATGTTAAATTCAACTTCACAAAGGAGACAAGTCAGTACACGGCTATATTGGGTTATGAAAACAGCCAAGTTGCCATGTATAAGTCCAGTTAATGTGCATGGCAGCCATATAGCCACATTGTGAGTCATGGGCCGTGGATCTCTGGCGCTCCTCAGGGGACCTATAGGCTGCAGCTCAAAGCCCAGGCACGGCTTGGGTTGCAGGGCTCCTTCCACGGAGAGCGAGGAGAGAAGCCCCTGACAAAAAGTCAAGCCACCACTGGGTAGGGGCTTGTAATTAGCAATTAGCGGGTGGGTCCAAGTTTTGCTTTGCCCAGGCCAAACCCACAAAATGTTCTCCTAGTTTATAATACCACGGCCTGAGCTGCAGAAAGGCCCGAGCGGGGCTCTAGAGGACGAGGTGAAAGCTCTGTTGGGGTAGAGAGTAAATTTACGAGAAAATAATGACCCAGGGTGAACTGCCCCCTAACACACAGATGGGCACTTCAAAGCAAGGGCAGCAAGTGGAGCTAATTACAGCTCCATGTGTCTGTTAATGCAATGCGTTTGTTTGCACCAAATGTGTGTGTGTATGTTCATTTGCGCATGTGTGCCTCTGTGCATGCAAACATGCTTGTGTATGTGCGCGTGCATGCGCAAATGCACGTCTTCTTCATCTCCCCATGCCTCACGTGGCCCGGCCCAGGAGAAAAACCCCAATACTTTCAGACCAGAAAGAAAAACAGACTTTTTGGATGAAAGTCCTCTGGTCAAGCGTAGGGCCTTTTATTTTTTTGGTAATTATTATTTATAGTCGGCACATTGATAACGCCCCAACACAAACACTGCAGGGCATCATTCATTCTGTGCGCGGTGATGTTGCTGCACCACAAATTGTTCAGACCACCGGCCAGAGCCCAGAGCCCCATAACTCAATGTCAAAGGGGAGGAAAAAACCTTCTGCGCACCACTATGTTCTTATTTTAAGGATATCCCCACTGGGGACCAAGTGCATCCTTACTGGCCTGACAGCTCAGGACAGGAGGAACCTAGGACATCTGAATTTACAGTTATTATAAGCCACAGCCCTCGGGCAGCAGCCTCACAGCACGTCAAACTATTTATACTCTCTCCTGCTGGTGCACATTTCCCTCTCCTTTGCCACTGCATCCCATCGCATGTCACTTACTCAGCCTTCATTTGGATTATCTGTCTGCTTTGGGGTTTACACCCACAGTCTGCAGTGGAAATCTGTGTATTTTACATTAAGCCCAAAATGTAATGGGAGCTAAAGAGATGTGCAAAAAAATAACTGCCACAGAAAGATGTATTTGCGGTGCAAGGTAAGTGAATTGGGGATTGGAAGTAAAAATGCAATTAAAGGCCCAATTCGGCCCATTTTTGACTGGAATTTTGAGGTGTGGAATTACTTCACAGACTTAATAGTGAAATTTGAGGTATATGCTCATATAGCATATAACTGAAGGCTTTGACCCACAGATGGGACATTTCGGGTGTTCTTTTGGCCAAACTAAAACATTATTTATTACGGAAATGTTAATAATAATCAGAAAAAAAACCCAATGACTAATAACATTATTAATAACGTGTTATTTTTTAGTGTTGTTCTTGTGTGTAAACATTTTGTAGTCAGTCGACCATTTTTTCTAATCAATGAGACCTCAAAATCTACCGTTAACTTGAAATATATGCATTCCTAAAGATTTGCATGCATCGTTAGATTTCCTCTTCACTGAAGCTGTTGGAATAATAGTAATATGACGCTATGTGAGGAAGTCTTCATGCCTCCATCTGTGATTTGGCCTCACATTCCAGCTGCTCCCTATGCTGTATTTGATTAAAACCCCACAATGCACCATTATCAAGAACTGGATTTGACTTGAACATGTGTTATTTCTATTTCAATTTTAATAGAAAACTGTTCATCCAACACATAAACCATAAAATACTGCAAAACGTCAGACTTTATCATGCAACCATCATCAAATTACACTCAGTTGTAGGCACACTTGGGTCGTTACCCTTTTATGATTTACGCTGACCTAGAACGCCACCTAGCGGCTATCACAATGCTTTACCTCCAAGAAGATACATTCAACTGGACCTACTTTAAACGGCTGAATAATGATCCTTAACTCTGGTGTTAAAAAAGGTGATTATGTAAAATGCTACAGTACTAAAACCTGTGCTTCTTTCCTCTGATCTTGTGTGTTTATGTTTCGTTTTGTTTTTGTCAGAGCCACTCTTAAAAAAAGGTTGTGTCATCTTCAACACACGCTGAGTGTCGGACAGTCATATTTGTGTTAATTTATGAAAACAAAATTGCTACAGTGGAGAAAAGGCTGGATAATTGATTGGACAAAGAGGGCAGCTGGACCACCAGGGACCCTGAAAGCCCCAGACTGAGTGTGATTGTTTGCTTGTTGTGATTCGATAAACTGAAAATGTGAATAATTTTACATTTTACCAGATACAAACACTCGCCTTCTTGTAAATGAGAGGATCGATGCCACTCTCATAGAATCTCCTAGAGGCGCTGTGAGGTTACCAGGAAACCTGCGGAGACTCCAGGAAGTTATGATACCCGGCCAAGAAATGGTCCAACACATAACCCCCGGAAAACCACAACCTGCTGTTTTTACACTTTGGTTACATACAACATGTTAATCAGTGAGCTTTAGAGGTACTTGTAGGCGTGGATTTGGTTACGTTTGAGAAGAGCCAGACTCGCTGCTTCACTCTGATTCCAATGTTTATGGTAAGCTATATTATCCAGCTGCTTGCGGTATACTTAATCTACAGATATTAGAGTAGTATCAATCCTCTCATCTATATGGAACTTTTCATTTGCACCGCTTAATCGCAATATCCATTTTCACATTTTAAAGAAACATTAGAGGTCTTTGGTTATAACAGATGAATACTGGTCTTAAAGTAATTACTAATTAACAAGCATTTTGTGTAGGGGTGAACTTTTAAATGCATTTAAAATGACACATCCTTTTTAAGAGTGTAATAACTTGGGTAAGCCAACGTAACTCTTGTGCTTATTCTAGCAGGGGATTGTAAGGTACTCTGGGCTCCTCCTGGGTAACAAACACCAACACTTTAGCCAGGTATGTGCTGAGCATGCTGTAGCGACGCAGCTTCAGCTCCAGAGACAGCTCAAAGTCCTGCGGCCTGTTGATGAGCTTTGCCACCGACATGACGCCGCCGGTGGGCACCCGCTCCGTCTTGAAGAAGCCGCCCTCATTGCCATCGGCGATAGCGATCTGGATGTCATCGCCGGCCACGATGTGGGAGGGGCCCATGCGGAAGATGTTGGTGAAGACGGGGATGTTGGTGGGGAAGGTGAGGTAGTAGTAGGTTATTCTCAGGGGCATGGCCAGGCACTCGACAGACTCATTGCAAAGCAAGCGTTCACATCGACTGCAAAGAGAGAAAGGTGGGGGGGGAGGACAGGGGCAGGACGGGAGAAGACAGAACAAAACAGGCACAGAGAGAAAGAAAAAAGAGAGACCAGGTGTGAATTTCATTTGCCGTGCATGGCATGCAGTGGGAGGATCATCAGTCTGCAGCATTTTTACACTTGACAGGCCAGTCGCGGTGCCCTCTGTGGGATCATGCAAGAGGTTCTGTCACTGGTGCCTCCGTAACAGGGTGGTCATACACAGCCTCTACTGTAATTGAGCCAATGAGAAAATATCCATGTGCATTTCATGCTACAGCCGGATCTTTTCTAAAGTCTTTCCAGCATTGAGCATACTGGACATGCAGAGCCTTGATCCATAAGTATGAATTAGGGTCAGTTTAAAAGGGCCTAATATCGTTTACTGTCATACATAGATCTTAGTAGGATGACCGCTCAGACTTGACTGTGAGGAACATGGACCTTGCTCTGTGAGTGTTTATGCCTGTCTATTTATTCTCATGTTGCTATGAGCACAGACAACGCATTTAAAGCTGTTCCTGTTCAGAAACAGGGTGTAAAACAGAGACGCAATCCGGATACTCACGTCTCTCCAACACGCCGGTAGTTGTTTGGGCAGTCGAAGGACAGGCATCTGAATCCTCCCTGTATATTAAAGCAGCTCTGATTCTCTGCGCATGTGTGTGTTCCTGTCACACATTCATCAATATCTGGGTGCAGAAGACAAAAAGTGATTTGAAAACATTCTCGAAAAATTGACATAAGTCTGCAACCATCATGTGCAACGTCGAAGTAAGGACAGCTTACCCTGGCAGCTTCGTCCATTGGGAGCCAAGGTGTATCCATTGACTGGACAGGAACAGTGGAAGCTGCCAGGTGTGTTGTGACAGCGATAGGAGCAAATATGACCTCCAGTGGGCAGGGCACACTCATCTATGTCTAAAAATGTCACACAGCATGAAAACAAGTCAAACCAGAGAGTACCATAGCACCTGGAACTTATCGAATGCAGAACAAATTCCCTTTAAAATACACAGAAGAAAGTTGAATTCTTTTTTTGAAAAATACTGTATGTCCCTTGCAGGAAATGTTAAAAATGGCTAAATTTTACCTTCACAAGTCATGCCATCTATGTCACTGAGCTGGTAGCCACGGCGACAGTAACACTGGTAGGAGCCGTACACGTTGGCGCACTCTTGACTGCACGGGTTGCTCTCACACTCATTCAAATCTGCACAGAAACAAGATGATTATACAGACCAATATGAACTGTTTCCTACAATTAACTGACAAGTGCACCACAGTGGTCAGGAGAACATGCAAGAGTCCTCTCCTGTGGATTTCAAGATTTATCACATGCATACAGCGCTATATGCTTGATTTTCATGTAAACAGGCGGCTGAGATTGGGCTGAAATTTACGAGACTTTGAACAAAAGCATGTTTGTAAGTGACTGTAGGTTGAGTGTTTTTCAAAGGTTTCTTTCACTTGCCAGCTGTCACCTGACAGTCACACCCAATAGACCTTTTTCACAGCAGCCATTTTGGCATAGAAGAGTAGGGTACCAATGGTTACCAATGGTGTTCCACTCTCCCTCATCAGCCCTGCAAGTATTTAACCAGCCCATTCCCTATCAAGTCTGATAAGTTGGATTTGATAAATAAATTAAAATTAAAAGGTCATCCGACTAGGAAAGGAGCAGGGGCTTCTATTGTTTCAGTCACTGGGAATATTATGTTTAGACAGAATAACTTACAGTATACACAACACATACTGTAAAGTGTATATAAAGGTGAAACTCTCCTGATGTAGATATTTATCTTACCGTCACAATTCCTGCCATCTCCAGCTATCTTGAAGCCGGTGGTGCAGCTACACTTGTAGGACCCAAGAGTGTTCTCACACTTATGAGCGCACAGGCGGCCAGGGTAGTGCCTGCATTCATTAATATCTAAAGCACAGAGTCAAAACATGTGACAGTAAGATGCAGCGGTGACAACATCCTGACAACAAAGCAGAGGAGGATACAGTTGCTTACCCTCACAAACCCGACTGATGCTGTTGAAGATGTAGCCGGGCTCACACTCGCAGCGGTAGGAGCCCAGCAGGTTGATACAACCATGACCTTCGCAGACCTTTTCAGCGCCCTTACACTCATCAATATCTGCAGAGGGGAACGCAACAGAGAACATAATCATATGCACCTCATTTGCTTTGTGCTGCAGGAAAAGGTTGTTTTTTTTCTGCCATACCAACACAGCGTGTGCCCTCATCATTGAGGTGGTATCCTCGGCCGCAGTTAACAGAGTTCCTCTGGCAGATGAAGGAGCCGACTGTGTTGATACAGACCTGCCCTCTGTGGCATGGCTCCGTCTGAGAAACACATTCATTAATATCTGAAAAACAGACACAGATGACATTGTTCAATCACAGAAAGATTGCTCTGTTTCATCTTATACAACATAACTGAATATACATTTTTTGCGCTATTATCGCCACTGTAAAAGCAGCTACATGTGCGCAGCATTTGAGTCCTAGACAAATTTACCTACAGGGACAATAAAGTATATCAAAACGTATCGTATCCTGTCGTATCGTATCGTAACCTATCATATCGTATCGTATCGTATCGTATCGTATCGTATCGTATCTTGTGAGGAATGAGAGGAAAGTGTGGAAGAAGAAAGATCCTAAAATATCTACAGTCTAAGAGGTCCATCCTTTTAGGGAGGACATTGAGCTTGGTAAATATACTTCATTGTTCCTTGTGTATGAGTGAAACTTTGGGCCAAATGGTGGTCCTCGATGGAAGGTCTGAGGTTACACCAAAAACAACAAACAAATATTTTATATACTGAAGAGCATATACTCTTCATCTGGATTTGAACTTTCATTCAGGCAAAACGTCAGGGGGTCACTAAAATTATGAGGAGCCACAAATAATTGTTAAGGTTTGGCCACTAGTTTTCCACAAACTGTGCTCTATATACCATACCAGCATGCAAAAACACTGACTGACCTATTGAAAAATCGTCTTAAAGACACACATGTCTTGCTGTTGTCATTAGTATAGTGCTCACCAATGCAGTTCCCCAGGGCATCCTGGATAAAGCCGGCACCACACTTGACTTTAGGGAGACAACGGAACGACCCCTGGGTGTTTTGGCACTGAAACTCTGGGCCACAGTTATGGATACCAGTCTCACACTCATCAATATCTGGGGAAGGAAATCACAGGAACATAGGTACTGAACACTCTGTCAACAAACATGACTCAGATATGCAGTAACAGAGGAGAACTGAGGTGAGTTTGACTGACCTTTGCAATTGTTGCTGTCAGTGAGCTCATAACCAGTCCCACAGCTGACCTCTCTCTGGCAACGGAATGAGCCCTCCGTGTTGATGCAGCGCTCTCCTCCCCGACAGTTGCTGGCTCCCAGCAAACACTCGTTGATATCTGGGAGTGTTTGAAAGCAGAGATTCTCTTATTGTGCTGATCAGAGACAGTATTATAATAGAGACTTGGCAAATAAAACAATTACAATTCAAAGATGAGGATGAGCACTTCTTACCTTCACAGCTCCTTTTATCCGGTTTGAGTCTGTAGCCTTTGAGACAGGCACAAGTGTCATTGCCCACACAGCTATGAGCACATTTCCCTACAAAAGAAAAACAAACTTGTTGACAATGTGTCCCATCTTTTGCAAGCTTGAATCAGTAATGTTTAGAAAAGCCCTTTTAACCTTACCTTTGCACTCATCACTTAATACTGGATTATCTCCTTTTTCGTTAGTTTCATCATGGTTTGGTACTGTGCGAGAGGAGAAAGACATCCTTATAGTGTATGTTTGTAATGCATATGTCTCACACTTTATGCCTCTGTCTTAAAAAGCAATCCCATGTACATCTCTTTTGTCTAAGGGCTGCAACTAATGATTATTTTCATTATCAACTAAAGTGTCAAAAAAATGTCCATTACAGTTTTCTTCAAGGCTGAGGGGACATCTTCAAATGTCTTTGTTTGTCCTTCCATGAGTAAAAATCTATCTATCTAAGTTACTATTCAATACGACTAATAATCTCAAGATTGAGAACCAGGAATGAGGAGATCTTTGGTATTTTTGCTGGAGAGCTCATGAGGAACACATCAAATCCCTGCCAGCTCCTGAGTTACTGTCCTTCAGCTGAAACTGACCTGCATGTGTTCGGCCAAAAGGTGAATATCTCATTAATGTGTCATCATTGTTTACAGTACCTCCTTTGAAAGCTAAAAGCAATGACTAAAAAGCAATGACCACTTAGATTCAGCAGGGGGCAGTGTGTGCTTATGTTTGACAACACCAGTGGGGCCTTGATTTTAACACTCACTAAATGTGATTGGATGAAGTTTTTTTTCTGTTTTCCCACCCCTACTGTGAAGGTTTGATGAAGACAAACTTGAAAATAAGAAATAAAAAATGGTACTGTTTTTTTCACCCACATTCAAGTTGTCCTATGGGTGTGGTCTGGTTGTCTGGGGCTCCCTCCATGCAGCAGACCCTTGACACCTTGCTACACTGATAGCCTACAGACAGGTCATGGTCACAGGGTAGACCATTTGTCCGGGCTTCCTTCCCCACAAGACAACAGTTACAGCAAATCTGCAGAACAGAGAATAGAAAACAATAGAATAAGCTTCGGTGCAAGATGTGGCATTAGCATACACAAGAGAGAAACACAATATCTTGGAGAGAAAGAAAAAACACGGTTTCACAAAGAGTTCAGCTCTCTAATGCACCACAGGAAATGAAACCACAACTACAAACAAGGAGAAGGAGATTGTGGGATGATGCTGGTCGGTGAAATACTGTAGGTGGATAAGTCGGGCTTTAACACTGACAAATGGAAGGGTGTGATTCAGAAAGAAAAGCCGAGCACTCAATCAACCAGGCAGGCAGAGAAGGAGGCTGACTGAGAAGACAAGCTAACTGAGTGACAGGCTTCAGACTGACAGACAGACAGACAGACAGACAGAAGAAAAGGAGCGAGACGGACAGACAGACAGTGATGAGATGACATCATCCCCTCTGGCTGAAGCACGCTCAATCAATCATCATGGCAGCCTGGTGATATCAGTCGGAGAGGCATATGAAAGGTGCAGTGTGTGGGGGATGGGTGTATTTGTGTTTTGGTTGAGGCATTGAGGATAGGTACCTGAAATGTAGCCATGTGGGGCGTATGAGTGTAGCGGTGGTGAGAGCAGAGCTGAACGCAAGCCTTTCAAATACTACAGCTCAAATTGTTGTGTGCCAGTAGGTAACTGCTACCCTGTCTGTCTGTGTTTGTTTACATGTGGGTGCATGTCTGTGTGGCCTCGACACTGTCCCAGAAAACATTTAAGTTTTCAGACAACTTTAAGGAAGCAGACCTTTAACAGTACCTAGGCCCTGGTTCAAAACTGTGCAATCAACAAATCTCAGGAAAGTACAGCAGGTGCCACGCATAAAACTGATTTAAAGCACGGAGAGACTTCCATTTAAAGCAGCTATAATCACTGTTTTGTACAATATCAGTCAAATGAGAGAATATTCGCTTCGCGTCATTGTTATCCTCTCCTCCATTGTCATCCACCAACATCTGGACATCAGATTTACGTCATGACGTCAGTGTG
Organism: Pagrus pagrus; assembly: GCF_965226575.1. Lineage (NCBI taxonomy): Eukaryota > Metazoa > Chordata > Actinopteri > Spariformes > Sparidae > Pagrus > Pagrus pagrus. Next base: position 16,984,585 of record NC_140194.1, read on the forward strand.
AATGTCAACGCCTATAGGCTTTCGTGACACAATGTCAAGCGAAATCCTCGATTGAGTTCAATATCATATTTTTCAATATTTTTCAATACATGTGAATTTGCATCTATTTGCATCTCTTCATTGACTTCGTATGTAATACAGACGTGCAAATAATTCGCCTTGCGTTTGGTCTGAATGCCCTATTAGAGGCGCTGGTAGGCAGATGTTTTTTAACCTTTGGACAGAGCCAGGCTAGCTGTTTACCTTTGTTTTGCAAAGTTAACCATGTCTGTAGCTCCATGTGTAGGACACAAGAGTGGTATCTATCTTTTGTTTAACCTTCTGCAGGAACTCAAATTAGTATATTTCCTAAAAATGTTTTTATATTTTTGTAATTTCTCACCATTTGTCCCAATGTTACAGATTAACAACTTTACCGTTTTGTATGAGTTTGATCTAAGCTGATGGTTTGATGGTTTAAGGTGGTGACTGATTATCATTTCTTGTTTCATAATGTAATGGAAGCCTTAAAGTAAATGTAGTAAAACTTGACTTGAACATTTATCAAGAGTATGATAAAACCATCTCATCCCCTCATATATTTTTTTTTATTATAAAGTAGTTCTAGCTGCTGTATGAATACCGTGAAGTTACCAAAACATATAATCCACAGAGAAATGCTCACAGCCTGTATTGAGAAGCTTTGCCTAGCTCCTTAATGTTGTTATGTCACAAAAGCACTCACTGCTTTCAGCCACGCCCCCAGCGTGACCATTTTTACAAAAACATGACCAGAGCTGAAAACATGATGGGCAGTGCCAGCTCAAGCCTGTGAGAGCTGACCAATCAGTACAGACCTAGCTTTTTGGGAGGGGTCTTTAAAGAGACGGTGTTCAGACAGAGGATGAGTATAGGTGCTGAAGCAATGGACAGTATGAGAAAAGAACTGACTTTTCTTTTTACATTTAAGAACGCAAACATCAAGTAAAGTAATGACAAGATGTCCAACTATTGCATGCTTTTGACAAAGTGCACCACAAAGTGACTATCTTGGGTTGATGTGCAGTATTTTGTGCAAATAAAGGGGCACTCTGAGGTTCAAGTTAGGGGAGAAAAAAACAAATAGCAGCTGAAAAGTGCTTGGATGAGAGCCTGCAGAAGATTCTAGAGTCAGAGCAGAATTTATAATCTATCTGACAGCAACAAGCTCCATTCCTCCCAGGAGTGACATGCCTCATCCTGCTCACAGTGCACACAAACACACACACACACAAACACCATCGCTCTCATCAATCATTTGCCTCCAAACTGGCTGTCCAGCAGAGTGATGTACTATACACTGATTGTGTAGAGGGAGATTTTTGGTGCACGCAGTGATTTCACTCTGTCTTTTTGTGTCTTTTATGGTGTCTTCAGTTGGTAAGGCACACATGCACAAACATGTGAATGTGCACATACACACATACAAACACACCTTTGTAGTCTTGGTCTCGCAGGTGCTGGTGAGTAAAGAATCGCAGGCTCCTTGGTCTTTGGCCACGTTGATACCAACAGCGCACATGTTATCCTCAAGCACTTTTACACAGCACTGCTCCTGTACTATCCTGTCAGCAGGAAAAAACACAACACAAAAACACAGGCGGTGCATTTATTCTCGGCTCTATCAATAATCTCCTCGGTGCAACACAACTCTGCCTTAAAGTGTAGCCCATTAAAATCCGCCTGAGGCAAGCCTGATGGGGATCTTGGAGTTGTCAAACTAAAAATGCGTGGATGAGTGGGTTGAGTAAGTCCTGTGTTAATTCAGAGGAGGACATGGAGGTTTATGGTGTTTTGCAACTGACATCGCTGGACTTAAATTGGGTCGAGCAGTACTCCCCGAGGCCTTTGTTCTGTTGTTTTAGACCTGAGTCAAGTCAACATATAAGTCCCAAGATGAACATTTGTCCACCTCCACATCTCCTTATTCACAGTTACAATAATACCACTAAAACAAACCACTCCCTTAAGATAAGCATGCTGTGTCCTGTAAGCAACTCCTTGGCTGAGTATCAGTTGCCAGTATATACAGTTTGCTTGGGGATCAATGACATCACAAGAGTGGAATCATGCCGTTTTTCTTAAGAAATCAGTGACGGCATGTTTTATGAAACATTGCCACAAGCATAAAGTGAGCAACACATTGGTACAGGAAGTATTGCAGATTGGACTCCGAGCTCCCTGCTCGGGAGGATCATAACATCTGTCTAATCCCAACAGGGATCAATAAAACACAGCGTATTACTGCAATGGCTGTTAAAATGCCAAAAGCAATATTTGGATCTTCCCGTAACATGTGAATATTATTATCAAAATATCTGTTTGATCGGATTTCATTGTATTGTCTAGCGTTCGCTGTCTGTTCGTGCAGTCTAATCAGTTAAGAGTGGGTGTCTGTTTCTGTCTGGTCTCGATCTCTGTCTCAATTTTACAAGAAAGAAAGCATGAAACGCCGCCCCCTCACCTCTCCTCTCCCTCATTTCCAACAAGCCTCTTTATCAACTCTTACCAGAAATCTCTTTCCACATAAACTACTGAAGATCTCAAATGTACGTCAGGGCGCACACCTCCTCTGCAGAACCTTTTAAGGGCAAAGCCGCACTCCTGTTTTTTCTTTTCTCTCCTCTTCTCTCCACTTTTTCTCTCTCATGCTTTTTTCCCCTTTGGTGTCTGAAGTAATCGTTAAGATTTCCTGTTATTGCGTCTCTCCATCGTCCCTCTATGTCGCGTTTCACCTCTAAGGTATTTCCTGGATTTTGAAACAGCCCCTCTTCTGACCCCCCCTCGCCCCTTTTCCACCCTGCTCCCCCACAAACCTCTGCCCCTTTTCCTCTCTCCCACTCACCATATAATTTAGACAAATTTGGGATCACTTAGGGTGGCTACGGTAAATGTGTTTGCCATCAGTGTTCACAGCAGCAGATCTCCCCGGCTTATGGGCCCCGAACCTGTGGCAGCACACCTTCTAGGGTTACCAGCAGACCTGTTATTATCCCATCACTATTAGTGTTTCCTGCTCTCACGTGAAGTGAATAATGTGCCTGGAGATTTATAGGAGTAAGGTAAAGCAATCTCATATTAAGGGCCTGCAGATATTTCCCGCATACATGGTACAGGCCGACTCTCCTGGGGCCAATACCACAGGAGCTTCTGTGGTGCAGATTGAAAATGTAAGATTGTCACAAAGGGTGCAGCAGTTAATGACTTGTATATCGGAATAAGCCCCAGGCAAGAGTTCTAAGCAGCCTTCTTCAGCCTCATGGTGTATACGTTTACAATCAGAGAGAAGGAAGTTGCAGATAGCACCTGCTTACATGCATGCGGTTGACGCAGAGATGAGAGGGATTGACGCACAGTCTTTGTTATCGTTGGCACGCTTCTGACCATCTTTACAGCAGTCCTCCATCGAAATCTGTTCTGCTCCTACGGACACAAGGCATGTTTATTGCATAAGTGAACAGGTGAAAAGGTGGTAAATCTGTGCTTGTCACATTTACTGTGCTCTCTTAGACGGACGATATCTGATATAGTCTGGTTTTCCTGCATTGAGGGGACTATGGCTCATCACATTTTCCCCAGAGCCTAAAATGACATCACTTAAATTGTTTCTATTGTTCAATCAACAGTCAAAACCCCAAAGACTCTTCATTTGCTATCATACATGTTCGAAGCTGTTGTCTTATTTCTTTGACAAACACATTATCTTTTTGCAAAAATGAAAGTGCTGATTGTTTATGTTACGACGCCACTTGCCCAAGATAAATTTCCCTTGCGGGACAAATAAAGTTCATTTGATTTGATTTGATTTTTGAAATTGTTTTTGCTGGTTAAGGGGGTTATAATGTTAAAATCTAATATCTAACGCAAATGAAAAAGGATGTTGCCATTGTCATTGAAGGCAGGTTGCCTGGGGTTCTTTAAAAGATGGAAAAAAACAAAATTCAAAATCTGTCTGGCAATTTAAACTGGCTTTAGGCATTTTCTATTGCCAAAGACAATGAATGATGGATATGTTGTTGCAGACACAAGAGAGAATTTTTGACTGGAGCACATTCAACTCTGTGGTAATCTGGCTGTTTATTCATGTGGATTAGAGAGCGTGGAATGCCCCGACTCTGTAAACAATCAGCCATCACAATCACATCAAGTACATTCATTTGCCTGTGGTTTGTGTGATCTGCCAAACGTGAAATAGCTTTGGCAGGTCGTCCCCTTGGACTTTTTTTGCCTTCGGCTCAAACCAGGAAGAGTGCGCCAAATTGTTATTAACAATAAGTCCACCGGGAGAAAAAGAGAGAAAACAAACTCACTGTGAAATAAATTCTGTTGATCCATTGTAATAGAATACGAGTCGTTGCTGGTTGGTGACTGAAAGCCCTGAATCATAGGGGATAGTGATTGTGAAATGGGCTGAACAAACCCATCTGTCTGAGAAACAGCGTCATGCCGTGAGAAGTCTGGCAAGAATCAGCAACTTTAGATAATAAGTTAGATCAGGTAGGGAGGACAAGTGTCTGGAATAGTCCTTAGTTTTATAGATTTGCTGCTTTCTCCCTGAGGGGCAGGGGGAATTTTATTTTAACCATTAAATCAAAGATGAAGCACAAGAAGGAATAGTCATCATCACAAACAGGATTCTGCATTGATAAGCTTTGTAACAAAACAAATAAGCATGACAATAAAACCCTCAGAAAGTTTCCAGGCTTACTGTTCAAACCCAGTCCTGCAAAGTATGGGCAGGATACAACAATGACTAAGAGTTTATTAAAGTTAACACAACACAGTTTTTCTGTAGAAAGTGAGTCATTTCTCCAGTTTAGTCTACAGGAAAACAAAGCACAGAATTTAAGTTCTACTGTGCACGATTTTGTCAAATCTAGTTGTGTGGTTACAGCTAAAAACATGAAAGGCTCCCTCTAGAGCTGTTTGGTTTGTCTATTCTGGGCTACCATAGAAACATGGCAGTGATACATGGTGGACTCAGTGGTTGATGCTAGAATGGATGAGCCGGAGGGACAGAAGAGGGACACTGTGTTGGTCGCTGTTCTGTGATTGATTGTTATGTCCTAACTTGGTTGTGTTCTTTCCGCAGTCTTCTGGAGCCACTCTTCTCTGCCGGAGTATCTCTGTGCTAGAGAGAGCAAACAGTCCGGATGTCCAGATGGGTGGACAGCCACTCCAAGCCAAGTATAGTTAGTCCTACATCCAAGCTCGGTGTGTGGAGGGGTAGCTCGCCCTGTGGACACCCGGCGTCTCCACTCTGCCTAACCCACAGACACAGTTACGAGCAGAAGAGGTTGGTGTGTTTACCAGAGAAACTACAGCTGGCAATCTCAGGGGAATCGAGTAAGATACAGTTGAACTCTTCAATGCTGAAATCTCTGTAAGAAACACTTGTATGCTGTTGCTGTTGTTATGGGTTGCTTCACTGTAAACTTAGGTAAGAACCAATCACTGCAGGGTGTCCCTCTCCCATCCCTCCATTCAGGCATCAACCGTGTAAAAAGCTTTTTCTCAGGTAACAAAAACAAGACAAACAAGACAGTTTCAGGTGATTAAACCCTGATGAAAAAAATATGAATTATATTCCATTTCTGCAAATAGCTCCCCCTAAATTCTACACACTAGACCTTTAAAACATTGTGACCATTGCTACTACACGAAGGATGATTAACCTGGCAGACCGGAGTGAATATGGACAGAGGATTTATTACTAGGCAGCCACATTAGCTGACTCACTACTGACTACTGGAAGTCTGGCACGTCCCAGAATCCTCTGGCCAATAAACCTCGTAGCAGCTGGATGAAATGAGATGGCATTTTAAAAGCTTTTCACATGGGACTACCAAGTAGGCCCTCTCAGTCTCTGTGTCTGTCTCTGAATGTTAAAGACCTCTGGTTGTGAAGTGAGACCAGGAGGTTCAAGTCAGACTACAACAACAATATGTTGCTTACAAACATACGATAACAGAAACTTAAAAGAGTGCCATTAATGCCCCATATAAATGTCAAGAGAAGTGTGTATGACTTTGTATAAGTTGTTCAAGCATTCTTGTTTCTGACCATCACCAGTGATTGACCTCCTCTTGCCAAAACACTCAATTTGTATTGAAACTGGAAAGGCATCTAACCCACTAGGCATCACATTGTCATTCCAACGCCACCACTGTCTGCTGCTCAGCGAACCTAAATTGAAAGAGCAGAAGTGCCTTAAACTTAACTGTGTGCTGCTGTTTTATCAAAAGAGGCAAACCAGGCGCAGCCATGCTCCACTCTCGATGCAGTCTGTCTGTCCTCTGTCTCTGTGATGCATTGTCTGTCTGGAGACGGCTGATTTTCATCTTGGATGGCTGTGCTGGTTTTGAGGGCCATTCTGTCTTGGCAGAGCAGCACATGGCTTGCCTGCGTCTAGACGCCTCATGTAAACAAGGCTAAATGAGCCCAGTGGTGGAGCTCCGCCCAGACAGAGTAGTTGGCCTTGCAACAGCAGTGTGCATCTCTTTCGCAGGCTTGAGGCTTTAATTTGGAGGTTTCTTAGTGATAGAAAAAGGCTGTTACGCTACAATACTGTTTACTTATCTGTGTTAAGCATCATCAATGTCAAATTCCTTCCTCGAATAGTTCTTTGCATGACACACAGGGGTACTTCTAAGAATTTTGGTCACGTCACTGTTTAAGCTGATAGCTGATAGCTTTTACTCCAATCTGACCCGTGACACACCTCCCTACGGAGAAGGCAGCTTAGAGAAAAGTGGTCCTGCTGACTGTGAAAATTGCCCCATGTGTGACCACGGGATCATGAGCATTTCGATACGGCTCATCCCACGCCTGGGTGACCCTGCTGTGGGCGCTCGAGTATAAATCACACCCCTCTGTCTAGATCGTCCCGTCCTGGTGAGACGATGGTCGTTCTGACGTAGCATCACAGCATACCAAGGCACTTGGCCTTTGACTTGCAGGGCAGAAAGTAAGAAGCCATGGCAGTGAGGGCTCTTACTTACAGCGTCTGTTAAACTGCACTTTAACACTCCTAATGCGATGTGACATCTTCCTTTATCGCTTTCTAAATCAAGTTGAATCTGGGCAATGGCTTAAGCAAAGCAGTAATGAATGAAAGGGAGAGTTAAAGACAGAGAGTTTTTTATTTTTTTTGATCCCATAATGCAGTTTGCAAAGAGTTTATAGCTACTATAGTTATAGCTATAGATGAACTGACCTCATCTGTCATTGTAAGTTTTGAGGTAAACAATGTGAAAAAGAAAACAACAAACAATTGTCATCCTTTTAAAGCAGCAATTGTGATGTTTTGTTACATATATGTAATGAAATTGTAATCCTACTTTGAATCCTGCATTTTAAGACAGACTTTGAAGCACCCAGCTCTGTAAAGCTGTGCTTTTATCACATGCCCCAACTAGTCCGATGACAAATTCATCACCTCCCCTGGTCTCACTCTGGTCTCACTCTTTGCCCATTCATGTATAAATGCGCGTAATAAAGTCATCTTGCAATATAACATCCACACACATCAGAATCATACACCACTAACATTCACATGGCTTGCTTTGATTCATTAAAAAGTCGTCAAGTTACAGAAAGGTAACTTACCTTGGCCAAGGAGAACTCCGAACAGAGAGCAGAGCAGCACCACGCACGGACCCATTGAATGAAAAGAGATCCAACAACAACAACAACAACAACAAAACCTGAACGAATAAAGTTGCCCGGCAGCTTCGAGCTTGATCCGACGGTGGTTATATTCTGCAGGATGTGAGAATAAACCGCAGTTCTCCTTTAAAACAAGACAGAGTGGGTCGGAGGATGTGATGGAGTTGAGTGAGTCGCAGTTGCAGCGTGACTGCAGGAATGAGCGTCTAATTATGGCACAGTGAGGGGCGGGCTGGGGCCACAGACACCCACTTATTGCCAATCAAAAACGTTTCCCCCCCCCCCTTTTTTTGTACAAACTCCAAATGAACGTCATTAACCGTGAGCTCATTTGTGGAGTGTTATAATTAAGATATACTTTCGCTTTTGGGACTTACAGATTGGTTGTAATACTCAGAAGTGAGCTCAGGCTGCAGTTAAGCTCTATATTCTGTCAGGAATGTTTATACAAAGCGCCTATAATTCAAAAATGTTTTATATGATTGATAACTTTATGCGTGTTGGAAAGTACTAGACCTGAAATACTACCTTGGGTGATGTGGGCTGCCATATTTTTTTATTTTTTTTTATTGGAGGAATTGCAAGTGTCTTCAGGCTACTGTGCTGTAAGGTATGCATGCACACATGGAAATTGTCTTCCCATCAACGGCAAAGTAGACTTTTTCTGCCTGTGACTAATGACGGTACTGATTATTCAACATCTGGAGCCGGTTTTGGGGTATTTTAAAAATCTGTTGTGGCTCTGTCCAGACTGTATAAGCCTTGCAACCTTTTGGATAGCTCATTTAGGGGAAATAGGAGGATTCAAAATATATATATATATATATTTTTATTGTCACTGTCTGCACACAACTGCATTTATTCACTGCTACCTTTAAGTTTGATGACAGATCAAATTAGAATCTGACCCTGGTATTAAAGCTTCTTATAGTCGATGTAGTGAAAAGTAGCCAAAAGTCATGCTTGAGTTAAAGTAAAGATATCATGTTAAAAATACTTTGGTAAAAGTGAAAGTCACTCATAGGAATAGTAGTAAAAGTCTTAAAAGTATTGGATATTAAATGTACCTGATTATCAAAAGTAATTTCCTGGCAATCAGTGTATCAAAAGTACAAGTGAAAGTAAATAATGGATATGAGTCAACCAGGTATCAGCCTGGCCGATTATCAAACCGGACATACCATATCGACATGGCGGTCATTTCATTTTCCTCCTCTGACATCATTCTTAGGGTGGGAAGGTCAAGTGTCGAACAGCTGTTTAAGTCACATAAATGTAGAGAACCTGACAAATCTTTACCATTTCCCACTTCCTGGCTGATCAGCAACTGAAAGAAGATGGAATGTGAAAATCTGGATCAACATCTGGCTATAATTCAAGCCAAAATAACATACTCGATATCCAGTTAGCTAACGTTAGCATTCAACCACTTCCTAGCTAACATTACCGCCTGATTGCCTCCTGCGTGTTTCACTTCCAGGTTTGAATATGTACGTGTTGATATTGAAGAATTACTTTCCGCCTTTCCTATGGTGTCATGTAACATTATCAAACAGTAACGTTAGCAAGGGAGTAGTTGAACACTCACATTAGTTGTTGTCTAATGGAATCCAATGGGTTAGCAAATACCTTGAAAAATGGTCCAATGTCCCTCTAGATTGTCACTATCCATTGTCTTTTCAGTTGCTAATCAGCGAGGAAGCAGTAAAATTATAGCAATTGGTCAGATTCCCTATGTTTATATGAATCGCATAATGGAACACGACATCTGAGCATCACGTCGGAAGAAATTCGACGCCATGTGAATATCGTCTATACATTTGCTTTTTCTCCAATTGCCAATGTAATTAAAATGATTTTTAAATCAATTTTGAAAAGCACTACTTTGCAGCATGCAATCTGATAACGTAACTCGTAAATAAATGTAGTGGCGTAAAAAATACAGTATTTGCCTCTAAAATGTAGTGGAGTGGGAGTATAAAGTCCCTGAAAATGGAAGTACTGAAGTAAAGTACTTGTAGTTAGGAACAACTCATGAGTAAATGTACTTAGTTACATTCCATCAATGCCTGTAGTAACTACTATTGATAACCATTTTCCTTTAAGTTACTAAAGTTCACAGCTGCACCAAAGAAAATGAGGCATTTTCCCTCAAACTTAATGAATTAAAGCTTTTGTAAGGGTGCCACAGATGTGGGCTCCCCGTCAGCCAAAGAGATCATGAACTGTGAGAGGGGAGCCGGGTATAAACAAGCCACACACGCACACACACGCATGCATGCACATACACACACAAGTCTACTCGAGCTGGCAAGAAGCGGAGAAATAATTGCTAGACTGCATTATAAACATTTTGTACCAACTAAGGCCCTCTGCAAATTCAATCAGTCTACCGACTCTGGGCATGGTGACAAGAGAGAGGTTAAATGATCGTCTAATCAGAGCCATATGTCTCCACCACCAGTCTAGCCAGTCTAGAAACATCACCAAGGACTTGATATCAGGACTCCACAGGCATACAAAGCCCACAAGTATATGGCAGTTATAAATGTGTGACGGCACTGTTTAAGTGCAGTGTGTGACAAGCCTTGTCTCAATCTCTGTGCTCCCCAGTCCACCACAGTCTGTGTTTTCTGTTGGTAATTGCGCTCTTTTAACAGACTTTCTAGAAGACCACATTTTAATGGACCAAACCAGTGTTTTGAATGTTCTGGCCCTCTAAAATGCATGATATACATTTAGGATTGTTATCCCAGACAGCCACTTGTCTCCATTCACTATATAGCACCGCTATTGCAGAGCTGGAATTTGATGCTATTAATCTTCCTTATTTAGACAATGCAGCTGCCTTTTTCAATATCGGTATTCCATTTTTTCTAATGAAACCTACTTAAAAAAACACACGACTGAGGTGTAAAAATGAGCTTGCTGAGAACTTGTGTGAGGAGGTGATCCATCACAGTTAACAACATGTCTTTTCACTTGTCAGTTGAATTGCAAAGCACTAATTTCGCTCTGAATCAATCTGTGCTTACATTCAGGCACACTTCAGTGCTGTGATTTAAACTTGACAACAACAGCAGACGTGGTGTTAATTGTAATGGAAGTGCTGTATGAAGCAAAACTTTTACGGTCCTGGAAACATATTTAAACTCTGCAGTAGGACCTCTAGGTTCAGAGTAGCCCGTTGCCTCTTGGAGACATTTATCAGTCAAGGATGTGGCTACCCCGTCTGTGTGTAACAGTTATCACAACTACAAAGAGCAGCCTTACTGCTGACCTGTTCTTGATCTTATCTTAGCTTAGCTTAGTGTAATGTAGAAAAGAGATAATGGGCCGTATACGGCATAAAGAATGCCCAAAGTGAGAGCCAGACTGGTGCCAGGCTCCAAAACCTGGCTGCTGAGAGCATAGTGAACATCTGAGGGCAACATCTCATGGAACTACCAGCCCTCCTCTCTACCTCCAATCATTCGGGCTTTAACTAGAAACAGCAGCGTGAGCTGACCTCATAGCTCACGGGTGGGGGAAATTGGAGTTGTCGAGGTCGCATTCAAACAGTGTTAATCTTGTTGTCGGGGGTGCAGTACAGTTCCTTTGAAGCTCAACAAAGCTTGTCTTGCCACATCTGTGTCAATCAGCAGAAGGCCGCTTACACAGCCGGGCAGTCAGAGGGCTGCCCTCTGGGGCCCAAAGGACTTGTTCACTGTTAATCAACACAACTGTAAAAACTTGTTAAAGGCAAAGTGGCTAAACTATAAAATGTAAACTGTAATGAGGGTAATAATAAAATATTATCTTTAAGAAGGGACTAGACTCCATTAACATGCAGTTACAGGGTGAAGGAGGTGTACAACATATCATGTTTTATTGAACCCTGTAAACACCTGCAAGTCGACTTGCATGCAAGCAGGTTTATGGCTACAGTAAACGTTCAGGCTCGTGGATATTATAAGAAAACAGTTCTGTGTAGAAGAAATGTTGCTAGAAAAAATAGAGTCTCACGTAACATTTGCACTGTGCTTAGCTCTTCTCAAAAAACATAAATAAACAAATAAATAAATAAATACAGAGAAAAATAAATACAATTACACATAACATTTGTACCCATACAACAATAACTCTGTAGCTCTGCACTGATAAAATAGACCAAAAGCAGAGATGGGCAGTATTTCAATTATATGTATTTAATTACTTTTAAATATTTCTATTTAATGTCATTTTATTCTTAAATAAGACACGTTTCTTCCCTGTGTTTGAACTGCAGAAGAAAACTGTACAACTGATTTGTGTCTTTTGAACTTTGGTCTCAATTTTAAAGCAGTGTTGTTTAGCATGATGAAGAAGTTTAAAGTCAGATGCCTATTGAGGCTACTAAATGCCTTAAATGTGATAATATCAGTTTGTATAGGATGTTGTCATGGTTTAAGGTCTTCAGTTCAGTAATTTCCTGTCTTATTTTGAAAGTTAAATCCTCAGGTGCCACTTTTCCTGCTCACCTGTGTTCTATTAGTGAATCATTCCTGAGTATTAAAGTGTTGTTCACATACTCTTTGTCAATTTGTCTGCGAGTTCTCTCCGTGTCTTGCCTTTGTTACTGCCTGTGTTTCTTGTGTGTCCTTGGTTTGCACTGATTTGTTTGGAATTTTTCTTTTTTCACTTTAGGAATCTGTTTTGTGTTTCTTTTTTTGGTCAGATTTTTGATTACCTGCCTTTTATGGACTGCAGATTTGGTTTCATCTAAGCTTGCTTTTTGTTTTTCAGCCTGTCTGCTCTGTGTGTCTTGTGTTTGGGTTTGTAAAACCCATAACAATGTATCTGTAAGTTACAAATTACTTCCATTTTGATTGAATACATTTTCTTAAACCACTATTTTGTATTTTACTTGAATATATTTGATAAGCAAGTGTTTGTATCATGATATACTTGTGCCCATCTCTGCCAAGCAGAAACATTGTGTAAAGATGTTTGACAATGGAACAGTCTGTGGTTTTATCAGACAGCTTTGGTTCCTTTGATGTTTTCATTTTACTAGCCTCGAGGGGGCTCATAACACATCTTATTCCACATAAGATAGACCACAAACTTCAAAGCTCATGATTATTATCCTTCCTCTGATCACTGCTTTATCTACACATGGAGAACTAAACAGGAAGCACACACCAGACCTGACTACACCACCTATTAGCTTAGTGTCGATGAACCAATGCATCTACAGTGAGCAGACTTATCACTCGGAAAAAGCAAACCGATAACTTGAATTGACAACCAAGAAGACTGATCACCATAATAGACAGTCAGCTTTACCCTGTAAACACCTAAATGTGCTGCATGATTTTACATGATTCCCAGTCTTAATCGTCAAGCATTAGTCAGAAATAGAAGACATTTCTTTAGATTCAGAGTAGTCAAGAAAATAGAACTAATTTAGTGCCCTGTGTCATAGTTGTTTGCTTGCAGTACAATCAAATCATTAAGCATATAAAATATTTTTGGTGACCTGAAGGTAATGTGTACAATAATGTTTGTAATAAAGTGTATCACACCACATATAAGCTGGCGCTGGCAGTGTTGTCGAATATCTTAAAGATTAAGAGGATTTGTGCTTTCATTAGACTGCCTCTACTCCACTCCACTCGGTGTATCTTGGGAGTCTGAACATGTACGCTGGCATTTCACCGACTGGGATGTGTTGTCAAGAGATGAGAGTTGGGAGTCAGGAGGGGCAGTAGGTATAATCTCTAGTTTGATTTCTGGAAAGGTCCGGTCAGGGAAGATGCTCCGCAGGTGCTCTTCAAACAGCTCCTTAAGCCTCCTGCCTGCCATGGTGGACTCTGTGTCGGCCTGCAGTGCGAGCGGAAGCAAGGATGAGGGCATAACATTGAATAAAAACTGACGTGTACTGCTAACAATCTTTCTACAGTACCTCACTAAGGACCGCACAGTTTCCAAAGACAAGCCTGATGTCTGATATAAACTCAACAGGGCTCTGGTAGCACGGACTCTGCTGAGCCTCCAGTCGTTTTTTCACAGTGGAGAGCTTCACTGGTCGCTTTATAGTTGGCTTGTTGTTAGCACATACCTACAGTATTTAGAAAGGAGGAGATAATTAAACAATAAAACTTCATGAGAAGGTGTTGAAGTAAAACCATGATTAATATCCTGTATTTATGTAATATGACATGTCAGCATTGTGCACAAGAGGCTATTGATTTTTACCCCAATTTCTTATGTGAAGGTTTAGAATAAACACAGGGTATATCAAGCAAAAAACAGTTACAGTGATACAGTTACTGATACAGTTTTCAGTCTTCATGTCCATCCTCTCTGTGCAATAACACTACATGGTCTGTGTAAGCAAGAAAAACATTTGTATATCTGCAGTATCTGAATAAAGCTGTGCTGCTTCTCATTTACAATTTCTATGTCTTCACTGATAGGCATGGCTTACCCCGGAGCCAAAACAAGATATATATCTAGATGAGAATCCACTGAATTGAGCACTTGAAAGGCTATTGTGTCCACATGAGACACAATTCGTTACCATGTTATGATTAATTTGAGGGCAGGAGATGGGGGTACAGACTACAAAGAGCAGCCACAACAGAGCAGGGGCCTCAAAAGCCTTAAATCTTGTCTCAGTTTAGGATAAAATTTTGGATTTTTGCTTTTTGTGAAACATGCTTGCTGACTGATTTTAGTATTTCAGTAAACCAAGCGCTGTGGCCACAGAAATCAAGTAGCCCCCTGACTGTGTCTAACATTTTCTCCAAGCTCCCTAGCAGTCAAGAGTGGCTTCGGAGTGACACGGAGAGGAGCTGCAGCAAGCATTGTGGGAACGATAAAGATGGCCAACAGCTCAGTTTGTTTCCCGGGGAAACTACAGCTCACATTTTGCTGTGTCACCACCGTTACTGGCTGTTTGTTTTATTTCTCTCTCCTTCTCTCTCTCTTATCCATAATGCCTATGTCTTTGTTTGATGCCAACTGTTCAACGGTAAGCAAGGCTGGTCTGTTGTGCTTGCTCTCACATGCTATATTTCATGCGCATGAATTGATCGAAACCCGGGAACGAATTTAATCTTGTGCACATGGAATAACAGTTTGAGCGCACACTGTAGTAAAACATGGCCTCAATGTTTTTTTTCTTCCTCTGGCCACTTAATGGCTCCTTAGCATACTAAACATAATTAAAATTACAGTTACAGTAACTCCATGTGACATTAATCCTGTGAACTGTAGTCAGCAATGCTTCCAGACTCACCGAGGGGGATACCGGCTCTTGAAAGTATGAACTCAGGTCACTGCAAAACAAGTGCAGCAACAGCCTCTCACACTTCTGCAGCAACAGAAAGAAAGATATCTGACTTAAGACATGTCAACTGAGAAACCACATACATTTCTCTATTCTACAGTCTAATACATCTCCTTAATTAATCATTTGGACCTGACACACGTATCATATTGGTGAGCTTTGTGTGAGCATTGTTGCCATGCCATTGTATAAAAAAGGGAAATTAGATATTTTTTACTACTGCTTTCATTACATTGTTTTTCTGCTATTAAGTATAGTTGCCGGAATTAATAAAAACAATATTGTTGCGAAGAGAAAGTTAATAAAACGGTAATTTGTGGCAGTTCATAACCTATAGAGGGCAGCATGACTGCTTAATGCTGCACACTATACTGGACTCGCTACTCTTCGCTGTAGTTATCGTTGGCTGTAGCAACTAGCTGCCTTTAGCGAGCTGCTAAGTTAGCCGTGGAGTCAGCAATTTGAATTCAGTTTGGCGTATATTTAAATTTTTCTGTTAGTTAAGTAAATAATATACATTTTTTTAGTTTATCTTGTTTACTTATTAGACTGAGTAGCAAAGTACTACTTTTACATCCCCCAGCTGAAACTATGGAGTTATATTCAGACACTGAATGTCTTGTGCTTGACGTTCAAATCCACACCAATAAACAAGGAAGACATACATTTGTCATGCTAGTCAATGTCTGAGGGATTGTGAGCAGCAACCATCTCCTACACCTTCATTAATGAAGAAACAGGACGAGGGCACTGTAACATATACGACTATAATAAGCCCCACTAACAAGCTCCAAAAGATTATACACAAGGATAAAGATATTCAGCCATATTTTGGGAAAACGTGACTGTTCTTGCCATGGATGAAACTACAAACTTTCAAATCTACAAAGGCAAGGTGTTTGCTATCCAAAAAACAAGAGTACTGACTCGTTTGTCCTCAGGGAGAAATCCTCCTTCAGAATTTGGCTCCTTCTTTACTGTTTTGGCTTCAGGTTTGCTTTCGTACTCCATCTCAGGCACTAACGGGTCACGGCAGAAAGAGCAGAACCATCCCCCGCTGAAAAGAGACAGTCCAGAGACTAAATACAAAAGCCAGTAAGCAGGAATATGAACAAGTGCATAATGCAGCTGTCAGAGAAACCTCAAACACAGACCATAATTCTTTTTTTCTAGTATAAACATAACATTTTAAAATATTATGGTGTTTCCATTTGTGACCAGTGCTTAATACAATTCCCTTGACAGAGCTTGCCTGGGAGATTTGAGGAGAGTTGGGACGTGGCATGAAAGGTGAAAAGCCTTGGGACACTTATCGCAGCACAGCAGCTCTCCCCCGGTCCGACACACAGCACACAAGACTTCACGAGCGTCTTCCAGGACAGATTGGTGCTGCTCTACCTGCTGTTCTCCTCCTAGTGAGCGGATACGATTTGGAGCATTAGTACCCTGGTACCACTGACTGCTTCGAGGCTGTGAAGGGCTGTGGAGTTTGTCGTCTATGCTTTGAAGAGGAGTTGGATATTTGTTCCCCTCGTCTTGGGCACTGATTTGGGGTTGGTCTCCTGTGCTGTCAGGGAGGTTCGCTCTTTGGTTGGCTTGTACCTGAAATCCCCAAACAGACAGAAGAAACATCTCTGAAAATATTGTAACCAATACGTAATAATTGGACTCAAGTTTGAGCTTCTGTGCCTGCATAGACAGTTTGAAGTTTTGTTTTTTTCTCCAAAAAACAGGTTTAGATGATCTAGCTAAGCTGTCAGCTTGTTTACATCCTGTCTCCCAAGTACAGTGTTATGATGATATGATTAGAAATTATTAGAAATGATGATATTAACTCAAAAAATAAGACTGAAGCTGTAATAAACTGTAAATTCCCTTCCCTAAGTCCAGTCTTAAGGATTTAGCGGCATCTAGTGATGAGGTTGCAGATAGCAACCAACTGAATACTGCAAACACCCCCACCCAAGTCTACAGGTTATCGGGAATAGTAATTGGGCAATAACAATAATTTATTGTCTCCTTACGTAGCTGCCGTCATCGTCTGGCTCGTCTTTGATAACTATGATGGGCCCTGGTGACAACATTCGTCTTTTCTTAACAACTGGGCCCCTTTCTCCACTAGCCTGGTGTGTTTCTGGAGGTTTCCAGGAAACAGTCCTTGGGAGCAAAGCAAGAGCCAATTAGAATAAAGCAAAAAAAAAACTCAAGCATAGAGGGAAACTGGTGATATCAAGGCAGTGCTGTTCAGAGCTACACAACAGAGAAAGAGAGAGAGAATCTGTGTGTGCACAGCTGTCTCCCTACCCTGGTTTCCCCTCCTGGGATACAGCAGCGTACCCTGGTGAATTCGGCTGTCCTTGCACTTGATGAGAGAAATAAAAATCTGTTTTCCGAAATTAAGAACACAGGAATACGTGCAGTCTGCAAAAGGAGACGTGACACTGATGGCACAGACATACCATTTCTGTGTGGCAGAGAAGGCGGCAGGCTATGGGGATAGTTTGGTTTCAGCATGTATATTGGACCACCTGAATCACTCCTCCTGTTCAGATATGTGGGCTCAATCTAAACACAGCATTGCATGTTGTTTATTACACTGTAAATACCATGCAGATCAATACAGTTTAATGGATGAAGTCACTTGCCGTGTGTCGCGATTGAGGCGAACTGACGCCACCGTTGACTGGCAGTGGTGTCATATGGGTGTACAGAGGTGGAGAGGAAAATACGTCCACAGGTTTGGGCTGGTAGCTGGAGCTGCTTCCTGTTCCCCTCAGAGGCTACAAATGACAG
Source organism: Pagrus pagrus (assembly GCF_965226575.1). Taxonomy (NCBI): domain Eukaryota; kingdom Metazoa; phylum Chordata; class Actinopteri; order Spariformes; family Sparidae; genus Pagrus; species Pagrus pagrus. The sequence continues at coordinate 17,002,379 of NC_140194.1, forward strand.
AAGTAGAAACAGACGGATGGATAGAAATGCTGCCATTGTTTTCATGCTACGTTCCTGTCAGCATCTATAAGCATGTGATGATGGAGACTGGAGATGAAAGGGTGCGCTTTCAATACTCTGTTTGCCGGCTGTGTGGCCTCAACGTCTCCTGACAAAAACCAGAACAGAGGACTAAACCATAGACAAAACACTGAAAAGTTCCAGTCTGATCTGCCCGAGATGTATTTTCAGTCCATTCTAGCTTTAAAGCTTGCGGGTGCAGCGGGTGATCACTGTCCTCCTACAAAATGTATGAAAACATACAGTATAGCATTTCCATAAAATTTTTAAATGCATGTGTCTAATTTAGTTCCTTTAAACACTTTCAAAACCATACCTACATTTCTAATGTTTTAACGCATTACAAAACTCATAAAAAAATGACCAACCATTGTCTCAATCTGCCTCTTACTATGACAACAGGGTCCTACTCAATAGCATTACATTTTCTGCAAAATATCTGTTATTCAACGTGACATTATACATCCATAAAATCTGATCAGTCAACACTCACGTTGAGTTTGGAGTGTCAAACTTTTCTTATTAAAGATATTTAATGTTAATAAGAAACACTTGGCAACTGATACTGAAATTTTGGGGCCGATGCCAATATTGATATTAAGGAATGAAAAAATTCTGATACCTACATACTGGCCAATGTTCCTGTACACACATAACATATAAACACATATTTTTTTGCAATCATCCCTCAAATGTGGTATCAAACACTTGACACGTGACATAGGTATGCAGGCCTACATAATGAAGGCAGGATACTCATACAGCTTAACAATAGACTTTATTGTTCTAAATGACACCAGTGCACTAAAACAATAAACTTTACTGGGAATATTATGATTACAAATTACCCCAATAATCTTCTTTATGTAAAGTAGACCAATGTTTTTTTTTGGTTGTATGTAATCATCTACTTGGTAATTCTGAGGTAATCGGTTTCCTGACCTTTTAAAGTAAAGTCAACTTTTAAAATGTACCATGTACGTTCTGTAAAAAAAAGGTTTTCATATCGGAAACATATACACAATCCCGATTTATCTGTGATACACTAGTATGGGTAGATATAATGGACCGGCTGCTATATTGGTAGGGCTCTACTTAAGATTTAAAATGTGAACGTTTTCAAGGGATTTAATACTAACCACCTTTTATAGATTCCAGCAGTCACTGCATTTGCAAACCTTCCAGGAGGCCATTACTTTTAATTTATTTCACAACACTATGAAAATTAACTTGCAGAGATTTTGAAACTCGTCCCATCATGTCAGCTTTTCTATTCATCAAAATTACATGAACGCTATGAGGTCATCTGCAAATTAATCTGCACTTACGGCTGCTCTGCGACACAAAAAATAACTCTGGAGTAAAATAAAAGCAGACATTGCTGCACACTGTAAATTACGAGCTTGATGATTATCCTTAAATCTCTTTAAGCTGATTGTACCCCGTTTGAGAGTTCATTATGCAGCTATACTGTAACAGCTTGTTCACATCTGTGCGATACAACTTATGTGTGCATTTCACACACCGGCATGTCCTGACTGAGCCTATACTTCAGAGCTGAGCCAAAACACCCTGTGCACTAGACTAAACAACTTGGATGACGAGATATTATCAAGCCTCTCTTATGGAATCTTGGGTCCGTCTTCTGTCACATGTTGGCTGCTCTTGCACTGCAGATTTGGCTGTTTTTATTGTATGATTTTGAGTCATAAGCTTGTCCCAGACTCAAATCCATCTTGACAAGGAAAGACATAAATTGCCCGGGATGTGAAGGCTGTCAGCTCTATTTAGGACAATGCTATCTGCTGTCGGTGCTTGTTAAGAGGGCTTGTCAGTCAAACGGACACGAGCACACATGCACACTTGCACACTTGCACAGTGAAACACACACTAACCTGGGGAGGAAACCCAGGGCTCGGTAAGCTGCTGGTTGGGCTGACGTGGCTGGGAGGAGGCCCCATTAACCTGCGGCCTGGTTGGGGAGGCATACTGTGGGAGGGAGAGCCTCCTTGCAGGGGCCCTGGGACGGTTCTCTGCAGTCGGACGCTCTGGTACCACGGCCACGGTGGAGGAGGTGGTTGGGGCTGCCAGTGGGCCTGCGGGTTGAGCTTGTCCACCTGCATCTGGAGCTGAGCCAGAGTATTATGGGGTGCGCCCAGGGCAAAGCTGTGGGGCGAGCCTGAGGGGCCCTGCCCAGGGTGGGAGATCTGATGAGGGATACCCTGAAAACCACCCAACTGGGGGCCTGGTACAGTCTCCACCACTAAAGAGCCTGAGGGAACATACACACAGAGATGGGATGAGCATAACAAGTAGGGATGGAAAATACACAATACAGACAAAACTTGTGCAGAGAAGTGTGGGAAAGAGCAGGTTTGGGCAGTAATGAAGTTGAAAGTTTAGGAAACTTTGAGGTTTATAAAAGGAGAAAACAAGTCAAGTATGGAGGCAACTAATGATAACTATTAACTCATTGATCATACTAACAATTAATCTGTGGTAAATGCTTTAGATTAGTTCAATGTGATGCTTTCAAATGGCTTGCACTTACTCACAGTGGGATTTCTGCTTGACAAAACCCAAATCTATTTGATTTTAACAATTAATTGGTTGCTGATTAACTTCCTGTCAGCTGACTCTTTAAAAAAATCTCATATTTCAGCACAATAGTAGAGCTACAAATGCCCAGCACTGGTAAGTTCTGGACACTGAATCTTTGTGAGATGTGTCCCCTATTCAGCATCCTTCATTCAAACGACAAGGGAGATGCAGCAGGCCTCTGGTAAGTGGTGTGATTTGCTCGAAGAAAGTGGCTGCAAGCGATGGAAATACTTGAGTTTTATTACATCTCAGAATCAATCATCCACTACCCGCTGAGAGGATGAGATGACAAGCCCCAACCTCTGAAAGCAAGCAACAATAAAAAGGGATTTGGGGAAAACTGTGAAATCCAGAAGGAGCTGGTGCTGGTGGGAAAACCTCTTCTGATAGCATGTGTAATATTCACTATTCCATTTTGATGTTGTTCAGAGAGCATGACTATTGAATCATACAGTTTTGAAAGTGAAACCGGAGAATCATGAGTGGCAAATAATAAAGGCATGTGACTAAATATCATTGTATTATTGCAGTTTCTCCAAGGTTTCTCTCCTGACATAATCTGCTGCTGTGTTTACTGTCAAGTTTATATTGCCGAGCTGGTGTTGTTCCTGCAACATCGTAATTGGTTTACCTCCAGGACCATCACTGCAACCGACCAGTCACGTTGGTGTGATGTAATAGCTTTGCAAGTAATGTTGGTGTTGTTGCTACAACATCATAATTAATGTTGCTCCAGGACCATCAAAGTCCATTTTGGGGACAGGTTGTGGTGGATGAATGGTTTGAGTGCAGGACTTTCATCCAGGAGATAGAGGTCTGTGTCCCACATGAGACATGTTATCTTTTTTTTTTTTTTTTTTGACCGATGTGACTTATTATTTTCATTTTTATTTGCTTTTTAATTATTTTCAGTTTTCTGTTACATCATAGTAAGGTATAGGCAATAAAACTACTGGGATAGCTTTAGGAAAAGATCAGAAAATTCACAATGTTGACCATGTTCTCCCATGTTGCACATATATATACTGAAGTTAGCATGCTAACCAAATAGCCCAGCCTCCCCTGTCTCGTAATACCACTCTGAGCTCCCAGTCTTGACTGCTAGCTGCACAGCTAATTGAGCTAAACGACTTAACTAGCCAATGCTAGCCACAGTTAGCAGCAGTTAATGGTTACTCTGGTGATATGCTGCCACCTATTTGTTTGGAGTGACCTGACAGGTGGCCAATTCTTACATATTGCCCCTTGAACTCAGAGAGTTCAAAAATATTCTTAAAAGTATCCTGTAATACAGTAAACTTGGGTGAGTTTTAAAGGTATCAATAGCCACTTAAACAGTGTCCAGACTAACAGTTCTACATAAGCTTCTTTAAAAGACATATTTGTTTGTCTTACCCAGATCAACATTTGAGGCCCAGTAAGAGGATCGACACTGGAAGCGCACAGTGCTCTGTGGTACAAACGAGGTACTACATTTTGCCCGCAGGAGGTTTCCAATCTGAAACAGAATCTGCAACAGAAGGGACGTCATTAATAATTTTTTGAGGAGAACACTTGAGACAAAAGGCATATGTTCCCACTTCACCACGTCCAAGATAGAGTAGGCTCCCAACAAAGCTGTGTCGAGCTTCAGTTTGGAAAAAACAAGACTGTGATGATGAGATCATGAGATGATGAGCGAATAAAGGATCGGACAGGTCTTACCAAACGTTTACAATACAAGAAGGCCGTGCCCCCGCTCCTGGCCGTGGCCCATTTGGTGAAGTTGATGACATGATCCAGGTGTCTGGATAGATAGCCGATGTCTTCCTGTTGTTTTCGCAAGACACTCTCATGATCCTTTGTTACAGCCTGGAAAACATGAATAAATGAACATCTGCAGTATTCAAACAGCTTGAGGGCATGTGCTCTGGGCCTCAGGGTAAAACAGTCAACTGAGCATGCAAGCAAGTAATGTTCTAGTGGATTCAACAACACAGCAAAGCTACAGGTCTACAGCATGTGGTAAAACTAATATATAACAGGGTTTTGTTATATATATCTAAAATATATCGCCATACCTCAAGTTGATTCATTAGCATCTTGCCCTTCTTGTTTATCTCAACAATCAAACTGCAGACAGATTTCTTTATTTCATTATGAACCGACGAACGGTTCTGATCAGCCTGAAGGAGCCTGAAAAACATACATTATGACCATCAATGAGCGTTCAGATTTGACTAAGTATATCATGAATCCAACAGCACATATTTCCAAACACATTTTGGACAAATCTCATTATTACTGGATGTTTGTATGGATTTATCCTTAAACAGTTAGCCGGTTGTTTACGAGATTTAGAGGTCACATGTAGGAGCAAAATGGCTTTCGTTCTAAACAGTTTCGTAATCTATGAGTGCATTCAACTTTTGTTTAAATTTTGCATTCTCCACATGTGCAGCCCTATGTGGAAATACATACCCATTGTTTATGGAGTTTGATACGTCCTCAATCATTTTCCTTTTCTCCTGCAGCTGATGGGTCATGCTCTCCATGTGCTGCTTGTGGTTTTTATACGCGTCCTCAAGGAACTGGTAACTAATCCAAAAGGAACAAGAAGTCAGTGGATACATTATAAAAAGTTAACACTGCTCTCCTACGGTAATTTAACCCCTTTATCTCCTCAACTGGATGATATGGATGATGGGACATCAACTGAACTAGGGGTTCAGTGACACCTCTGCAGGGTGCATAATACCAGTAGCTGTGGTTACATGGACAATATTTCTTTAATCTCACTGAAATCATTCTGATAAAAGGTTGCCAAAAAATGTGATCCGATAAGATGTGTGTTTACATGCCCCAAAGCATTTTATCAGAATTTAACCTTTTTTGACATGCGCAAACTGGTCTGCCTGAGGGGAGGAAGTTTTTTTACAACTTTATCGAGAAAATTAAATGCAATCATTGATTCATTCACTCTGCCTGTTGATATATTTTTCAAAATGGACCCACGTCGTGCCCTTGGAGCAATATTTACATTTCTGGCTCAGTGGATTCCTGCTTCATTCATCTTTTCAAACACTGGTTTGAAGAACATGTTTCAAGCCTTTCAACCACTGAGTTCAACAATCCTTAAATCTAAGACGCCCAATAAGAAAGTTGTATTAATTAATTTTTTTTCCAACTTGAGAAAAACGATCAGATTAAGCATTTAGATGGCTGAGGTGCTAATATTTTCTTATTGAATGGATTATTAGAGGTTCACACCACCTTTCTCCATCTGATTAAAAGTGTATTCAGTTACTTCCGATTAAGTGGGTTATTTTTCTGATTATTAGTGGAATAAAGTCCATTGAAACACAGCTCTTATGGTTGAAATCAAAATCAGTTTGAAATATATATTAATATCTATATCTATATCTATATCTATATATATATCAATGTTTTAATACAGAAACAAATGTCAGATAGTTTATATTATATGTTTATGTTAATTACAGTGCAATGTCAAACAAAACTGCAATTTATAAATGAGTGTATGAACCTTAGTGTGATATGATTATATTATATTGTAAACTGTGACCGTACTTGTGGTCCTTGTGTTTGACTAGTTGGCAGTCACGACAGGTTAGCAGGTCACAGGTCTCACAGAACAGCTTCAGCGGCTCTTGTTTGTGGATGTCGCAGAACATCGGCCTCTGAGACGACACAACGTGGACCTCTGGAAAACAACAGAAGGATCAACATTTGGCCCTTCATGCAGGGCACACAACAATAGGGCTGTGTCGTAGACTGTCGAGCTCAAGCTAATGCTTAAAGTAATGCTTACAGGAGCTGTATGTTCATTTTGTAATACAGATAACTTAGATATAAACTTGCAAACATTGCATGCAGAAGTGTAGCATAGAGTATTATATTTTTTTTCAAGATAAAGGCCTGAATATTGTAATGAGCAGGTTTTAAAGATATATAGTTATTGCAGTAGTAGTTCACCTCTGAAATTAATATAATTCAGGGAAATCTTTTTCTGCAAATTGCCAAGTAACTTCTGGTCTAACATTCATAACTGGACACCCTTAGCAACAAGCCTCCGGCTTTTCTTCTTTTCAAACTTAATATTGTAACTCAATTTGAATTCTACTGAGCGACTGTAAATGTGTTGCATTATTTAACCGGGTGAGAAGGTTCAATCTGCACACAGTCCCACAAAATTGCTTTAAAACTGGATAAGCTGAGACTTTAAAAATAAAATGCATATTTATCACTTGCTCTTTCAAAAATACACTTGGGTTGCACTGTTTAAGTTTTACCATCCTAGGTTCAGTGTCACAGTGGTTAAGAATGTAAAATATTGCTGTAAAACCGAAATGCCAACCATGTAAGATTTTATTTTTCACATACTGTATGTCTCATGAACTGTCCTAAAAGAGTAGGCGTAGGAGTCATAGAAACACCACAGGTATTTCACAGCAGGTAATGAACTAGATCAGCATACCTTGCGACACTTCTGCCTTCTGCCTGATGGTGTGGTCTCTGGTGAATTTCACTCTTTGGTGGGCCTCCACACAGGTGGCACAGAGGTACTCAACACAGTTCACACAAAACCCGGCAGCTTCAGTGTTGTCGTCACAGGTCATACAGAGCTGCATGTAAGACAAGCATCAGTATGGAGGCCCATTCTCATCAGTTGAAGAAAAGAAATGATTTGAACTTTTATAAAACAATGTTCCTAAGGTAAGACATAATCATCCATCATAAATATCACTTTTTGTTTTATGATTATGACTTTTAATCTAATAATTGGACCTTTTTATCACATAATTTTACTTTTCGATTTTATAATCTAATTTATTATCACAAAATTTCAATGTTTTTTGCATAATGGACTTTATTTAATAATAATGACCTTTTCTTCTCATAGTTTTGACTATTTATCTTATATTTATGATTTCTTATCTCATAATTATGACTAACTATGGGATCAAACTTAGTTTTCATCTTTTTTTTTTTTTTTTAAACTGGCAGGAATGGGCTTCCATACATCAGAGGCTGATAATCTTAGGCAGGAAACAAGAGGAACTGTTGGTCTTGTGTGATCAATGCAAACACAATTAGATCTGAGCTACAACAATGATGTCAGGGATTTTATAGCCATTTCAGTAAAAACTAGAAACAAGGCTGCCCCCATATGGTAGCACACTCTGTCACCAACCTGGACTGTCCTCTCCACTGTGCTGCTGGGAGCCTCAACCGAGTCCTTCACGAACACGTTTTCCATCACATCTACCTCCATACACTCCTGCCTGCACACCGGACAGCGGATCACATTCACTGCGACAACAGAATCACACATTTAACATCACATTTCTATGTGACACACGACAGCAAGGTAGCCTATTTTTAACCAGAAGCAGCTCAGGTGTGTAAAACGCGTGCCTTTAAAACACGCCAGCTTTAAAGAGCCACGATGGATTTACACCTTCTCGCATGCAGAGAAGATCACAATCGATCCTTGCCCCATCTGTTTGTTTGTAAACAAAGTGACTCACGTGGTTTGCTCGCCCTGTCAGCCTGCTGGGAGTTTGGCAGCGGCTCCGTCATGGCCAGATTCCTCGAGGGTGAGGGCAAACATTTCTTGCAAAAGGAGTGCAGGCACGGCAGAAGTTTGGGCTCTCGGCTGTGAAAGTTGAGGCGGCAGACGGGGCAAGTGTCCAGGTAATTGTGTCCGGTCGCTCCGGACTTCTCCTCGTGCACCGGCATGCTCTCAGCCTCGTTCTCCACGACGACGACAGCTGCGGCGTCCCCCGCCAGCTCCTGCTTCCCCGTGCGTCCGTCCATTTCCTGCACTTTTATCCTCCTGTGCTAGATTTCTCCGACGCAAGATGTTCCCCACAGGTGAGAGCAGCAGACCAGGCTCAGGAGGAGTCATTTGCCCGATGAGAGCATCTTGTCACACCTGCGTTTTCCTCTCCGAGCTCTCCCGATGTATATATGCCTCCGCTCACACACCTATCCATACAGCGACCATGTATCGACCGCAGCACGTAGTAAAAAATACAATACCTCCGCGTGAGGGTGTCGCACGCCCGCGTGCCGCAGCTGTTGTTCAAATTGCACCGCACGAGCGCGTTGCGGCACGAGAGGGGTGGGGTCAAACTGCGCGCGGTCTGATAAGGAGGACAACGTCGGGAGAGACTGGGGACAAACTCCACCTGTCTGATGATGACCACGTGCTTGTGACTCTGAAAGTTAAAATCAGTATCATTACTGTAGTTAATTACTCAGATAGTACTTCGTTACACTTTAATTGCGTTACATTTGGCACTACATCCGTCTGACCTAAAAACTCTAGTTAATGATCACTGGGACCTAAATGGCATCACCTCTTCTATATAGTAACTATCATTAATGAATGGTACATTTATAGTTAATTCAAATTGAGTTGATAGTTAAAGGTGCACTACGTAGTTTTGGGGAAGAAGATCTTCATTGACTGATTTTTTTTCATGCCCAAACAAACTAAATAAACAACTAAATGACTGAATAAGCAAACTGACCTTAAAGGAAAACACAATTTCATATTGTTTTACTTTGTTTATATTTGGCGGACCCTGCCACCTTTCTAGCTTCAAACAGTGTTCTTATTGTCATCTGAGAACAGCTGGCCCAGCTGACATTGGGCGAGCGGCGGGCTACACCCTGGATAAGTCGCCAGTACACCACAGGCTGACGTAGGAACGCATAACATTCACGCTCACATTCACACCTACGGGCGATTTAGAGTGACCATTAACCTTGCCCCAGCCAGGTTTTGGAGCCAGAAACTTCTTGCTGTGAGGCAACAGTGCAAACCACTGCACCACTATACTGCCAAACAATGAAATGCTTTGCATATTGGATAATATTTACACAAGATTATGAAATGGGGAAAACATTTCCGCCTGGAATCAGCCCTCTAACTTGACTATTTTCTTTTAAAACTGTATAACAATTGTGTTCACTGAATCAGTCATCCTTATCTGCCTGTTTTTTTCTGCGAATGCTCTCTAACATAGTGCATGGTAGTTCAAACATCAGGGCTCAAGGTTCATGGTCACTTAATAAATTAGCTACTAGGTTGGCTGTGGAGCACTTCAGTCTATCCACATTTTCACACACATGAACCTGACTGCAGAGAGCCACGGGATCCCTCTTAGTGATGGAAACTGTATACCACTACTGGGATTGGGCACCTATGGGGACCCTCGAACGGTGAGAAGAATATAATGTGTGTCTATAGGTTTAGGTGTTTGTGAACAAGGCTTGTTTATGACTGCGCCACCAGGAGAGCTGTCCGTAATGGAGGAGTGCCTGTGTTTATTGCTTGCAGCGACTCGACGTACATTAAAAGGTGTTTTAAATGTTGCTGAAAAAAGTGATTAAATCAATCGAACAGTAATGCATGTTTGCACAAATAGCAGCACAACTCGACCAAATGAGGTCAAATACTGTTTACCTTTTCTGTGGATTTTCCAACAGACACCCAAAGGCACAGCACTCGATTGTGTCAAGCTGGCCATAGATGTGGGTTACAGGCACTTTGACGGGGCATTGGTGTATTACAATGAGCATGAAGTGGGTCAAGCCATTAGAGAGAAGATTGCCGATGGAACCGTGAGAAGAGAGGACATTTTTTATTGTGGAAAGGTAATAGGCTTTGTCACATGTCATGTGTCATGTCATAAGGTCTATGCATTGGACATTTCAACTCTGCAAAACGGTTTCCTAAAAGCAGAAACATGCTTTGCTCCATGTTAACTTCATTGTTATGTTTTTCAGTGCTTCTCTGTTGTCTTCCTCAGCTCTGGAACACCTTTCATCCACCAGAGTTGGTGAGACCGACCTTGGAGAGGACACTGAAAACCTTAAAACTAGACTATGTGGATCTCTACATCATTGAGCTTCCCATGGCCTTCAAGGTTGGTGCAGATGGCAGTTCACTTATCAGACAGCCGTCTAGTGTGCGAACCTTGCCCTACACACTTTGACAGAGGTAATGTTTAGTTTGAATAATGTTGTTATAGATTTCCCATGTCTAACAGGGTGGTTTGAAATGAAAAAATGCTTTCAACATGTGCTGATTTAGAAGGGTTTGAAATAAAATTAATAATACAATTAGAAGGATGGAATAATAAAAAACATATTCATGACAGTTTACAACCTAACATACAATGTTTACATGCCTTAATGCTGAAAAAACACATACATTTTCTCAGACTGTCCAGTTTTGCAGCAGTGTGAAATGCTCTGTTTTAGCCCCTGTCTCTTTAAGCCCCCCCCCCAGTCTGCCCTGATTGGTCGGCTTGCACACCCCTGACCCAGCACTGCTAACGACAACAGAGCAGCTGTGCTAAATTAATTCTTATGTGCAAAACCAGCTGATAGGCATTAAATTATGCAAATGTGTGACGTGGTGAAGAAGCATGATGTCACAATGTCACAGAATTACAGGCGGGCCTGCTTACGAGGCGTTTTAGGCACTGTTTTCTGTGGGAGAGAGGAGCTTCCGTTGGTGCAGAGTTTGACCTTTAACTTTCAAGATCTTTTACATGCACAACAACCTATATAAAACATAACACAAACAAACAAACACAAATAAAATCATAATAGGTCTCCTTTATGAAACGAGAGTTAATGTACATTTTTGAACTATGCTTAACTTTTAGCCAGGAAATGAGTTCTATCCAAAAGACCAGGATGGAAAATACATCTACCACCACACAGACCTCTGTGCAACATGGGAGGTGAGTTCTGTCGAGTTTACAATGAATGGTCCTGGTATTTAACTTTCCCCCTACCTATTCATTTTTTGTTTCACTTTTGTTTAGTCTTTCATAAGAACGACTTAGAAACATGACGCACATCAAAACAATTATGAAATGTAAATGCATTCATGTAAGTGGAAAGAGAAACATGTTTCTAAAAGAAAACCTTCACCGCTTTATGATGTGATTGTGTTTTTTGTATTGTATTGCATTAGTGTAACATCATTTAATTCAATTGAATTTGCCCATTCTCCAGCTTGAAGGATCTGCTATGTTTCTCTGCACTTTTGTGTTGCTTGCAATGTACTATGCATCATGAATGTCTTCCAAGAAAATATGCAAGTGATAACAATAAATAAAGAATGAAAAGAAACCATTTTGAAAACGGCATGTAAGTTTTTTTTTTCATATTTGAATGCTGCTGTCAGAACATTCTCTGCTGCAGAAACGGTCAAGGACAGCGTCATAAAACTGTGTTCAAAGATCTGTTTTTTTCCTCATCTCTGTGGTTTATATTTTTCTCCACTATCTCACTGAGTCTGTAAAGATAATCACTATCAGTCTTTGAGAGGATGTAAATCTTTTTTTTTTTGTTGTTCCTCAACAGGCTTTAGAGGCTTGCAAAGACGCAGGCCTTGTGAAATCTCTGGGAGTCTCCAACTTCAACCGCAGACAGCTGGAGCTGCTCCTGAATAAACCTGGCCTCAAACACAAACCCGTATCCAACCAGGTGAGCCTGAATTATCTTTTACCTCTTAGAATTATAGGCTATTGACAGGAAGGTATTTTTTTATCTTTCTTACTTTACGGCTGTTGCAAATTATCTTCTTGCCTTTTAGCAAATATTGTAGCGATAAACTAACGGACTGACAATAAATCTATGAGCTAATTACAGTACTTGATGAAAGGACTCCCCATTACTCAGTGAAATGATCGGAAGCAATTGCAAGTTTATCTGACCTAATTTATAGCTCATAATAAATGCTAATTGGAAGTGACAGTAAATGGTGCAGTATAGCTGTGTATTCTTTGGGTTGCCTATGTAATATGCTTAATACTCAACAGACTTAAAGTGGATGAAACTTAAGGCACATCTCAAGGGGCATCTTTCTTTCCATTCCCACCAATTTATTCTGGCTAGTACAGAGTACAGGCTGCTAATGTGATGTCTGACCACTTTGGGCCAAATTTTTTTTTTCTTCTTCTTTCTCTTATTTACCTGTAGGTTGAATGCAATCCATATTTCACTCAACCAAAGCTTCTGGAGTTCTGTCGTCATCATGACATTGTGATTGTTGGCTACTGCCCAATTGGCTCCTCCAGGGACGCATCCTGGTATGTAGACTTTAAGAGACATGCACTCTTCAAGGTTGGTGTGATATTCTTAAACGAAGGTAGTCGACAGCTGTTGTTTTGTAATGGTTTGTTCCCCCTGGTATTGTAAGCAAGGAAGGGTGAAAAAAATGCAGAAAAAGCATGTTCGGTTCAGTCTTGATATTGAACATTAAGTGAGCAAATGAAACTTCCTGGAGAGACAGTTGATTGTTGAGTCTTATTCCCAGATCATAAAATACTGATGCTTTGGCTTGGCGGCTTGGGTATGAGACTCAATGATCAACTATCTTTATCCAGGGAGTTACATTTTGTTCCATTAATGCTCAATAACAAAAATAAACAAACAGAAAAAGTAGCATTAAACATGACTTTTGTCACTGAAAGAACCTAACCTAGATCATTATTATTTGACAATGTCCAAAATGAAATAAGAAATCAATATTCATGCAACATGTCAGCTGAGTATGTGACAATTCTCTAGCAGGGCATCATTCGTATTTCCTCTGTCTCTGCTTTAGGGTGAATTTGAAATGTCCTCCCATGCTGGAGGACGAGGTGCTTGTATCCATTGGGAAGAAGTACAACAAGAGCAGTGCCCAGGTGGCCCTGCGCTTCAACGTCCAGAGAGGAGTCGTAGTGATCCCCAAGAGCTTCAGCCCTGAGAGGATCAAACACAACTTCCAGGTAGCCCTACCAAGATGCTTTAAATGCTGTGGCATATGAATGAAAACTAATCTTTGTTTCATTCATTTTTGTTTCAGATATTTGATTTTTCGCTCACTGAGGAAGAAATGCAAGCCATTGAAGTGCTGAACAAAAATATTCGTTTTGTGGAGCTGCTGATGTGAGTATAAGCTTTGATGGAAAAATACAGACTCTTAAGTTATCTAAATATTGAGGTTGTAGTTTGTATTATAATGCATTGTGTTGCATTGTTTATAACGTGTAATGCAAGAACACATTTTACTCATCGTGTTCAGACAGGATAACACTTTCTTTTGTTTCAACACAGGTGGAGTGACCATCCAGAGTACCCATTCCATGATGAATATTAATTATATTCTATGTTTTTTTTGTCATTTGCATCATATATGTACATGGACTCTGACTCTTTGTAGCATTCTTGTTGCACCAGTTAGGTTTGCATTGGTACTTTTCCACAATAAACACTAGAGGGCTCCAGCTCACAGTAAATGCACAGGAAATGAATGCTAAGATAACATGCAGCTCAGATGTATGAAGTTGAGTACGAGTTCATGTGAGACTAAAATGAGATTCATGTCATATTTCAAGAGTTTAGTGTTATTTACTACTGATTTAACATTAATTTATACAACTGATTCTATAGGATAAATAAAGTTTGTAAATTAAGACCCTTTGAATTAAATGTGGCAAATTGCATTTGGATGACTGCTTCTCTGGCTTGTCTTTACAATATGATTCAATGTACCATATGGTCAATGTATACTGAATGCACATCAGCTACTAATGGCCATGTGATCACTATGTGTCGGTGCGAAAAATATGGTAACTTAGAGAAGCCAGGTAATGTCCGAGCGTCTTAGGCAGTGCTGCTTGTGCATGGTCGACTGTTGTTTTTACATTTGCATGTGTGTTTAATCATAAGTAATACCAAATGTTTAGGCCTATATAATTGCACTGCAGCCTTTTACTTTAGCAAGTTTTTGCAGAATTCAACCATAACACCACGTCAAGAATTACATATTACATATATGCCAAACTGTTTGCAATAATTTAACGTCACTGATGGGTGTTGCAGGCATCTGCTCTTTGAAGTGCTCTGAGTTTAAAACATATGTTGTCCTGCTGTTCAAACGTTCCCTGAGGAATTTAAGTACCTTGATGAATTACATCTTTGTGGTGACCGACCACAGGGGTGAGTGTTGTAAAAACCCATATATTGGGTAAATAGTCTTCTCAGAAAAAGTACAGCTTGTTAAAAATTGTCAGACTGGTGTACTGTATTTTTAATAATTAAGATGACTGTCAATCTTTTTTTGCATAAATGGTACCAAAAGAAGTATGAAAAAATTTAACAATCATAACAAAAAATTTGTTTTTTGAAATATTTATTGAGAATTTTATATTATAATTTCATATTATTATATATTATCACAATACCATTTGTCATTTATCTGAGGCAGATTGAAAAGCATGGAAGCTTGCAATTCATTCACAACTTCACGCTATCAGTCAAGTCATCAAATAGAGATTAACACTCCTGCTTGACCTGACCATGAGCAGTGCTGTATAAGCTAACATTAGCAACACATGCTCCAACCCTGCCAGTCCGCGCTGATATTAGAGGAGCGGAACAGAGCGCAACAACTTTGCTGCTGGACTCTGGTTAAATTTCAGGCCTCATATGCCATCAGAGGAGGATATGCAACATTGAAATACGTCAAAACGCAGGACTGTCCTGCTCAAATCTGTTCAAGCCGAGGCATCAGTAAACTAGTGATTGTTTTATGTTTGTTTAAAGCAAAGGCCCATAATACATTCAAACAACAGAGAGTTCTCTATAACCCTTGGCTTGAAGTGTGCCCCTAAAAAACCTTTAGAGGGCCATGTTAGCCCTAACACCCTCTATCGCAACAGGAAATTGGAGGGGGTAAGGCTAAGTGTATTGGGATTCATCCCAGATCTCTTCTTGCATTCACTTTTAAGAGCATGGACGACAAAAGCAGAACACTGTCTGTCAGACTTTGATAAGACTTCCCAGGTTAACTCTGAACTCTCTCCGTCTTGTTTGGACAGAGAGGGTATACAAGTTTGATCAGATCCAGTCTGTTTTCACAGTGTTGACACAAGGTGTAATCTTTTGTGTACAGACCTATTACCTACTTCAACCATCATGGCCAGGTTTCCTTTGCTGCCTGTCAGCGGCAAAAGTTTCCACTAGAAAATGAAAGGAAGGAGCAGTCTGCAGTATTTTGCTGGAAATTGGATTGATATTTTATTATAATATGGTCAAAGCGGCCATCTTTTGTTTCTTCTATGCTCATGTCATGTACTTGTTAAGATGCCTCTTACTTGATCATTTCGCGGAAACCCAAAAATGGGGGAAAGAGTGAAGGTATATTAATCTGGTCATCCATCCATCCAAGTTTGAGCTCCCAAACATAATTATAATTTAAAGTAGGTAATCTTTGTTGAATCAAACATCGCCTAATATTAATCATTAACAAGCCCTGTGACTGAGCTCCAAGTCGGAGCAGCTGTGGATTAAATATTAACTTGTCATGCCAGGAGACCGTAAAACCAGATGCTTTCACACATTTCATTTAATGAGCACATTTGAGTTTGATGTGAAGAGACGGGATGGACCCTTCCGAGCAAACCGACTACAATCTGAGCAGTGACCTGTGGCTATACAGAACAGCAGGGAGTAGGAGACAGAATAAAGAAATACAGTTCATTAAGGAGCTCCCTTCTGTTGTTCTGTCTTCTTTTATCTTATTTTGTGCCCCGTGGACCTTTGCAAGCATGACAGGCTCTGGATAGGAACACTTAGAAGAATTGTACGTTTAAGAATTTTGCTGTAAATGACAAAAAAATAAATGTACCTTCTTACAGATCATCCACAATTGTTGTTTTCATAAGTCCTGTAATTGTGATTTTGTATCGTCCTTAGCTTTTCACCTTAAAACACTAATGTCCCATATTTGTCGCCATAGTTTTTGCTTTCACTTTACATGAATTCATCCACCATTGTTTTTATGAAGTCATACCATCTAATGGAATTAGACCTGCTGTTGGTGGTAGTGATGGGTCGCAGCGTCATGTATGTGGCCAGGAGTGATATTCATTCTGAAAACGGCAGAGATTTAAAAAGTAACACGTTCCTGTAGATGAGAACATGTGGCATGAATAAAAGGTTTCAAGGCTTTGTTAACTTATGTTTCATTTATAGTCAGCTGATCCGGAAAAGATTAGCATCAAAAGTCAAAACTGCCTCAAAACTAAAGTCAGGCAGACGGCTTCATTTTTATAGAAAGCTAAGTGTCCGTGTCTTGAATTATAATTTGATTTGAGGTGGGGGGTGGGGAGTTTACAAAAAAAGACCTAACCCTGAAAGATTTGAGAAAGGAAACACAGAAACACATCACTCCCCCCATCCCCACCTCCATAAAGACCCTCTGGATTGTGACCTTCTAACAATTGCCTTGAACCAGACCACTCTGGACCCCTGTGGTGGGAAAATGTTGTGAATGGGCTACTGGGTCTGTGAGGAAAGAATCTAGTCGAGGGAATAAAGACTCTTTTTCGGTGGGCTGAATCAAGAATGTGGATGAAGCAGGGACTTCAAGACGCAGGAGTGACCACCAGGAAAAGACCACCGAAATATTGGAGGCTCTTATTGTGAATCTCGTGCACGAAATGATTTCACATTCACAGGACTTGTAGATGATGCAGCTTTGCATCTTTAAATCTTTTTCAAACCAACCTCAGAAGTATTTGAGTGGTATCATTGCATACATGCACAGTTTGCATACACACGTGCACATGTCCGACCAGCCTCTCATCCATACTGTCCGGACAGAAAGGCCCTGGGAGAATGTGTGTGTCAAAAGGTTACGCAATCAGCCCACCACGCTGAGACAGCACAGACCTCCAGTGTGCTGTGGGGAGCGAGTGTGTGTGTGTTTGTGTGTGGGGGTGTCTGAATGGAATTGGATAAAGGGGAGGGGGGTCTTCAGAGAGGGGCAACTCAGAGGGGAAATCTCACTGAGGGCTGCACCAAAGTTCTCAGTTTCTCAGATCTCCGCCCCTCTATGAATGTTATATAGTTAAAGCTGAAACAGGAGAAGGCCTCTCTTCTTGGAACTGTCATTGCACAACATTATGAAAGGTGAGTGCCCTTGATTTTTGAGTGATTTGTTTGTCAGAGATGAAATTGATGCTATTTATGAGATTTAATGAACATTACATAGATGTCTTTGTAATTTCTGTTTGATTACTTATTAACTGGCAGTTGTGCTCAGTGAAAGCTGTTGTTTGTTTGAAATGGTCTCTGGCAATGGAAATCAACCATGCATGCATTCAGTCCAGGTCATGAAAGGCCTGCAGTGTTAAAAAAATGTTTATAAAGTGCACCCAGGAATCAAAGCTTGGCTTTTCTAACTTAGTTAATATATTCGGCAATTTTTCATGAAGCACAGCTGATAATCACGCTGTTTCATGGTGTAATCACAAAGCAGATCAAACGGGGCTAAATGTTCTGTAAAACAAGAGCTGCTTATATTGTATTTAACTCATCCTCAGATGATAAATAGATCAATTTTTCATATTTCTTTCTCACATCTAGAGATGAAGGATCTATCAGAGCAAATAGCTTCTGCAGAGCAATCTCACATACATATCGATATCTGTTTGCAATGAAAAAAAGAACAAGTGTACGCCATTTTAGACATGTGACAGAAAATGACTGATAGGAAATTAAAGGAGATCATTACAATTCATCAGAGGTTCATAAAATCAGTCTTTCTTGATGCCATTTTATTTTGTAGCTCTCTTTGCACCAACCGTGTTAATGTTTTCTAACTTCTGTTTGCGTCATTAGTATTCAACATTACATGCCGCAATAAATCTTATGACGCATAGGTAGACATGTGACATTGATGTCCCCACCTTATGTAACTAACCCAGTTATGTATTAGCCTGCAATTATCTAACTGTGGGAGCGTCTGGGTACTGGTATTTATGACAATGTAACTCTGATTTGCACGTGTTTAGAAGAGATGCCTGATCCACAGGCTCAGGCACCTAAGGGAATTGTTCTTATGTATATTGGTATTATGATATTAAGTATCATACAATTGTCTTGGTGTACTTGTTGGTTTTACGCTTTCAGAATGTGGGCTCAGAAGAACTCCTCCAAATAAGGGTTATTTGTTTTGTGACTCTGGTTTGTGAAAAAGCAACTACTTTGCAAACAAGTAAGCAACTGAAAGGCCAAATGTGCAAACTTTAGTGGGATTTATTTGCTATATAATATAATATTCATAATTATGTGTGTTATCACTTGAAACTAGGAATCGTTGTGTTTTTGCTGCCTTAGAATGAGCCTTTTACATCTTCAGAGGGAGCAGGTTCTTCTCCCCAATGTTGCACGGCCATGTTCCTTCTTCTTTTTGGTGGACACCGTAGGGGAGGTTAAGGCGAGGGGTATTCAGTTGGTTGCAATCTGCAACTCACTACTAGCTTCCACTAAACCTTACACACTGGACCTTTGACAGCTGTGTTTATAGCTTGTTGTCTTCATTTAGCAAATTAATCTGTTGTTGCAAATATTGAAGTATTTAACCATTTTATTTTATCAGAACATGGAACGGGCTCAAATGTCATCATGTGACTTCAGTGTGGATAACAAGCAGTCACATAATACTAAGGCTAGTAGTTGCTCCGTTGAGAATGCTGTTACACATCTTATTTGTTAAGAAATGTGAGCATGTGTCTGACACATTGTGTCGTAAATATGGAATTTAAAAGGCGCAGTATGTTATTTCTGCCATCTGTAATTTCTGCCATTAGGGATCTCACAATTACAAAAATAAAACATAAGTGGTGTGGGATCATGGGAGTTGTTGTCTTCATTGTTAAGCAACCACCCTTGCCAATGAAAATCTATCTCAGCAGAAATGTTCGCAGATGTAGGAATGTTTTAGTCCCATTTTGTTTAATCACATTTGCCGACTTCCTGTCTCACTCTGACTGTCTCCTGGAAGTTAGAGTGATAGGCTGCCAAATGAAATGCACCATCTGACATTCCTAACAGGAAGCTTGTGTTATAAACTGGAGGCACGAGGTTTTTTGGAGAAGTCACATTTTGGGAGTAGCAGGGAGTCGAATGAAATATGTTATTGAGTTGCATTATGGGAAATGTAGGATCCAGTGTTTTTAGAGCATGACCCATACTAGAGGAAGTGCAATGCTACAGTAAGTAATACCCCTTGAGGTTATCATTAAGAACAATGTCCCAAATGTGTTGAACCAACGGGTAGGCTTGTAGTGCAGCATCTTCCGTTGCATTGTGGGTAATGTAGACACTAGGATTACACAGGGAAAAAGTAGCTGGTTTTGCTGCATCCATTTTAATTTTCATTCAAAACTACCTGACAATGTTGTAAGTGCAATACCAAATTGCTGGAGTACTATTTTAAGCACCATGGGTATATGGACAAAGCCGGGCACATGATGTCCAGGAAGTCAGCCACACATTCATCCAATCATTCACCACTAAACATTCAATAGGTCAGTCTGTCACTCACTTGCTCAGTGCACAGCTTTTCAGAGAGAGGTGAAGTTGGCACTGCTTCCTGGGATAAAGCTCTTCTGGGCCTCAATGAGGTAATTCTTAATCTTGGCATATTTTCTCACAGTGTGCCTCTCCTCTGACGCTTTATAAGCATGTATGTACAAAAGCTATTTCAGCACATACTATAAATAAAGATGTTATTTGGTCTTGCCTATTAAAAGGACCATTTGAAGTCCGGTTTGCCTTCATAGCAACCACAAAGAAACTGTGAAAAAGTGAGGCAAACTGTGAACTGGCTGCAAGGCCACTGTGGATTCTCATTTGGCAGCACAGAGCAGACGGCCTCCTCTGCTTTTGTTGAAGCAAGACTTCATTCCCACCAAGCATACCTTCTGAAAACAAGGAGCTCTATTTTTACCTCAGGCCACAATTTGGCTCCAGTTCTGCAGAATTTGGCACCTAAAACAGGTCCAACCTCCAATCCCATGCACACAGCACACACACAGTCACACTTGTGCTCCACCTCTGCCCTTTGCCAGGAGGTGCTCATTCCTAAAGGTGGCTTCACACAAGGTTTCTGACTAAATTGGATTTCCAACCACTGTGTTGTTTTCAGAACTGAACTCAAAGAAACAGGCAGATTCATTGGTCCCGTGAGACCAGGTCACGCAAGATGTAACGTGTTTGTTTGTGTGGATGTGTGGAAGATAAAGTAAAGGAAGGAAGTTTGAGACGGATCCTTGCAGCTGAATTAGTCAGAGCATGTCTCCTGCAGACCGATGACCAATTTGCTTGAATTTGGACCACAGAGAGTGGATAACAGAATGGCTGGTGAGAGGCCTGTTAATGCAAGCTGACAGGAGTGAGCACAGTCAGTGAGCTGTCTGTTTCCTCCACAGAGAGAAATTCTTTCAGCAGCACTGGCCCCTAAACAGGGTCTTGCCAAGGTCTTGTCAAACTTCTAACGTGGTCACGTAACAAGCCATTACTGACCTCATCTGATGCAGGAAAAGTGACATACTTCATAGCGAATGTAAACATAAACAGGCATATTTGACGAGTGGGAATTCTGATTGAGAACTAGCCAAGGTCCTGAATTTCTCTCCTCTCCCAGCAGGTCTTAAGTAGATTTAATCCTCAAATAGGTCACCTTTTACCAGGAGGGGGAACACACTTTATGTGTTCTTTTTACTACATGAAACCAAATGTGCTGTAGATACATGACAAATTGTATAAAGCACTTTGCTTTTGAAATGATGAATGCATCAAATTAACACAAAGCATCCTCAACAAATCCATAGAAAACTGACATTTATTGAGCTGATGAGTCTAATTGGAGCCAAACTGTTAATTTGCAATTATTTAAGGACTATTGGGTGAATGGTAAAGTTCTTTTTCTTTTTCTTTTTTGCACCGGGAGTTGATGAAGTGATTTAATCAGTGCAGTGGTACGTTCAGCTATATGTGTTCGCATGAAGACTGGCTGCTGCATTTTGGATTGCAATTTTACACTTTGTGAACAAATTGTGCAAGTTCAAATCATTTGGGATCGTAAAGGATTTGGTTTTCACATTTCCTAATTTCTTCCTCATCTGTTGTGTTTCTCAGGAGGACTATGACAAGGGCAGGGCGATAATCCAATATTATCATTTATTGATTGGCAGTTGAATCACGTTTGGATAATATGGTCATATCACATTATCCTATTGGAAAAAATGTCAAAATGCGATTTGGAGCAAATTTTACTATAAGCTGACAATATTAGTGATTGAAATTCTTGTTTAACATTTGTAAAGTGTTATGACAGATGTTATACAAATCAGTGGAACAGAGTTCATGACACTGAACAGTCATCAGTTTGATTCCTGTTGGTGTGGTCGGAAAAATATGAATGTGGTGATTCAGTTAAATCGCTGTCTGTGGAGCAGGACTTGTCTCCAAGTGATGACGTTTGTTTCTCTGCTACTCAGATAAAGAAGAGACTTGTTGAATTAAAACTAAACATATATTATGGGATTGTTTCTTTATTTCTTCAAAGGAACTGCCATTAAAACCCGAGGCAACTTTGCTTCTCCAGACCTTTGGACCTTTGCCATCATGCAGGCTTTATCTTTGCCTTCTGCCCCATTTCTTCTTTGTAATGTTTATTTTTTTCCCCTCTGCTCTTTCTGATGTAACCTTTAGGGAGCACGGATGACACGGAGAACATGTCCAAGGTGGAGCCCTCAAATGGGCACAGCAGGCCGCTGGACATCGTGCCCAGTACAGAGGAGAAGATGACAGACAGGGGTCAGTGGGGCAACAAGCTCGAGTTTGTTCTGTCAGTGGCTGGAGAAATTATTGGCCTGGGGAATGTCTGGCGTTTCCCCTACCTCTGTTATAAGAATGGAGGAGGTGAGTGCTCAGATGAACTTATCTTATCTCTGGTTTGTTTTCTCATTGCTTGCTCAACACAAAAGCTTCTGCATTAAGTACTTTATTCACGTGTGTAGTCCCCCTACCCTTTAAAAACAATGCATAGGAAGTTAAATTCTTTGATTGTTTTGGTAACCAGATTTCCTCTGCTGACATCATTTTTTGCATGACTTTGTACCATGACATTCACATTAAGATTTTTTTTAACCCAAAAACTATAAACATTTCTCTGCAATGCAAATGTGTTAATCAACTGACACAACCTGCTCCAGTCTCTTCCTCTACATCACTCGAGAGCGTCTTGAAGGTATGTGAGTGAACTGCTCCTATGATCCATTTGCTTTTACAGGTGCCTTCTTCATCCCATACCTCATCTTCCTGTTTGCTTGTGGAATCCCAGTCTTCTTCCTGGAGACGTCTCTGGGTCAGTTCACCAGTGAGGGTGGCATCACCTGCTGGAGGAAAATCTGCCCGTTGTTTGAAGGTAATCTTGAGAAATATCATTAAATGGATGTTTAGTGATGTAAAAAAAAAAAGCCTAGAAGCTTTGGTGCCAAAGAAATTGTGCCTTCTGAATCCAAAGCCTTCTGAAACGTCCAAAAAATAAACTACATTGAATAGACGAAGTAGGGAGTTTCCTCAATATTTGGTACGGTTCGTTATTTTTTTAAGTTAATGACGGCGAAGGAATAAAATAATCCACTACAGCACATGCTTAGCAAGATCTGTTTATTTGACACTTTCATGACACAATGAACATATTGTGCTTTTTACGAGTGTATGGGGGGGGGCATCCATCAATAGTGTGTGTGTTATTCTGAAACAATGAGTTGCTTGTGCACCACACAGGATACAAACAAAGATTTATGAGACAAAACCAGCGACAACAGCTTAACATGCTGCACAAAAATGTAGGATGGGGGAGGAATTTCAAACATGTGTCTACAATGTGTCGGTGCATGTGCACGCCACAAAGATGTGGGATAGTGATGGATGTAGCTGTAACGGCTGCCAAGCAACCAACACTGGCTAATGTTCCCTTTCCTGCTTTAAAACAAGTCTCTAATCAGTCATAACCCACAGAGCGTGACAGCTGGTGAAGAATCGAGGCAGGCGTGCAATCGTGATGGAACAAGAGTTTAACCTAAAACTGTGCCTATTATAATTTCCCCTGCATTTAATTTACCCTCCTGTGGTGCAGTTGTTTGAAAGGGCGGCAGCGGTGAGCTGAGGATGGGATTAATCAAGTACTGCAAAAATGTGCCTCTTTGTCTATGACGAATGGAGCTGTTAGGACACTCTTGACACCACTTCAAAATTGTGGGGAGTCACTGGAGAAAAACTCATGGCTATTGTACTGACTAGTCAGGTCTAGGGGTGAGTGTTTAATTTACTGGTCCTAGCGTGGAGTGTGGAGCAAAGACAAAAACGAGGAAAGAGACGGAAGTAGTTGGAACTGGCTTCCAAGACTTGAAAATCACTTGTGTGGTTGGCTTACCTACAAGCCAGTTCATCGAGAGGCATGTCAGCAGGCCCATCGGCAAGCCTCAACAGCACTTGTCTTCTTTCCTGTAAGCGGCGTGCCTCGTCACTGTCTTCTAGTTCGGTTTTTAGCATGTCGTGGTCGGATTCTAAAAAATAAACAGACTGGTTTTCAACAAATATATTCAACAATATAGCTGCAGTAGTGTCCCCTAAAATGTCTCAACAGAAAACTGCCATCTCCACGTGGTGACTCAACGTCAATCTGCACTCCCACAGTTACTGTGTTTTTCAAAACTGAGCCTGGTTGAGTTACGGATACTGCTGCACACGCACCTCAATGTCAGCTCTAACTCATAAACTTGATGTTTCTCCTTCCAGGAGTGGGTTACGCCACCCAGGTGATTGTTGCTCTGCTGAACATCTACTACATCGTTGTGTTAGCCTGGGCCATCTTCTTCCTGTCCAACTCCTTCACCTGGGATCTGCCCTGGGCTTCCTGCAACAACACCTGGAACACAGGTGAGACACAAGACACTATACCTGGAGCATAAGATCTGCTTCTACTAGACAAATATACTCTGGCATTAATCAGGTCTAACCAGGCCTCCATCTGGATGGCAACGTCTGTCTGTAGCTCCATCATGAGGCAGACATTTTGGACTTTTAGAGAAAAATATTGGAATAATAGCCATGATATTTGGTAGACATTTATCCCCCCTCAGGATGATTTGTAATACCTTTGAGTGAACAGCGGGGAACACGGGACCCTTTTTTTTTGAAAAAGGGTCCTATGTTCCCCGGTCACATACAAAGCGGGGAACACAGGACCCGGGGAACATGGGGATGAAGAACTTTATACCTGCTAAACATCACCATTGAAGCACGAGCACGGCTGTTGACTCTTAGTGTTGTCTGCATATATGTTTGCTGATGTTTCCTTCATCATTTCATTCATTTATAGTTGAATTTGATCTGAAGGGATCGAAAGCTCCTGCACCATTTCACTCCTCCGCCTCAGCGGTGGCATTGTTTCGCTCGCCTGTGTGTAACTTGGAAACCTGAGAGAAAGCTTGGATTTCTTCACAGGATTGAATGTCTTTTTGTCTCTCCTTCATTCAAGATTCCTGTATGGCATTTCAGAGGGGGAATAGCTCCATCAATCACCATGAGAACGCCACCTCTCCTGTCATTGAGTTCTGGGAGTAAGTGCCTTTTTGTTTTGGCCTTGTCCTCGGATGGCCTTAGGCGCCAACAAGTTCACCAAATATTTAACTTTACTAGTAATTTAATCTTGTGTCCTATTTTAAATCGTACCAGATTCTTTATGTTTTTATATTCCGGATTGTTACACAAGAAAAAAAAAAACTTGAGGTTCTGAAGTTTTTAAGTTTTCTGACACGGCCTTTTGAATTGTTTATAGACCCAGACAAAAGTTGTGAGCATACATTGAATGTGGTAAATAATTACTTCTTGATAAAACATTTATAATATCTGTGTGTTTGTGTCTCAGGCGAAGAGTGCTGAGAATTTCCTCAGGTATTCATCACATTGGCTCTCTGAATTGGGACCTGGTGATCTGTCTAGCTGTTGCTTGGGTCGTGTGCTACTTCTGCATCTGGAAGGGAGTCAAGTCTACTGGCAAGGTGAATCCTCCATTCATGATAATTTGCTCTGGTTTTGATTGATATACACCTGTTGTAATGCATTTATTACAGAAGCAGCAGGAATAAATGATACACAAACTGTGCCGCTAGCAAAATCACTGTTAGCTAAAATAGCCTTTGAAGCGTTGTCACAGATCTAACACAATATATCATTCAAATTTGAGCTTAAACACAATTCAATTGCTGAAAGTGAGGCATAGACATAAGTCTTGCAGACGTGTATGTGATAAGGAGGTGCTGCTGTTTCCCCTCAGGTTGTTTACTTCACAGCCACCTTCCCTTATGCCATGCTAATCATCCTGCTGATCAGAGGTGTCACCTTGCCAGGAGCCTCCAGGGGAATCCACTTCTACCTCTACCCCGACCTGGGACGTCTGTCCGACCCACAGGTAGGCTGGACATGCAGTTGCTAACAGACACATGTATGTATGCCCGATACAATCAAAACAACGGCTATGATGTCACGTCTACCAGCCTTTTAATGCTCTCAAAATGCTCTGACGTCCTACGTGTATCCATCTCAAACAGACATGCACACATAAAAGTCCTGGTTCTGAGGGGACATGATATTAAAAACTGGTACAATACTGCATTGGGATAATAAGCCCTACAGATTAATTATACACATCTATGCTGACATGGTCTTTCTAACCCATACTAAGGTATTTTTTGACCTTTTTTGGTTTTCAACAGCCCGTCCTTCCTGGCTCCAAAAAGAAAATCTTGTCTCTGCTGTTTTATTTCGCAAATAAATGAGCAGATCCCATGTGTAACTCTAGCAAAGCCTGACCAGTGACCTAAAACATCCCAGTTAAGGGTGGATTGGTGGAGGAAGTTGTTATAAAATAGCATGATTGTTGTGGGTTGTGTAGGCTATTTAGTTGGCAGTTAAGGCAAGCTTTTTATTGACTTTACTCCTGGAACGAATGCAAGATAATTCACACTTCACAATAGTGAGTTGGTATCTTTTTTTCATGCAAATCTTGTCTGAAAGAGCTGAGAAAAGCTACATTGTCAATGAAGTAGGTCTTTATAAGCGGTATTACCAGCATCAGTTTTTTTTTTATCTGTTGCCCCTTTGACTGAGGCGGGGTTTAGTTTAGGCAAATAAAAAGTACTCAGATATGATTAACAATAGATCATTGTTTTTGTTTTCCAGCCTGCAACTTGACTGTATTGTTCACTGTCGCCACACTCACAGTGCAGCAGACACTAGACTTTGTGGGGCCTAAAACAGAGAACAGTCAAAATTGGACTTACATTGCTCAGGTGACCAGGAACACAACTAAATAAATTCTAATGTTTTTACTGTACTTGCTAGATGCATAAATGGGCAAAAGTTTGCTAACAGATCAACTTTAAATGCTAATAACTGTGTCAGTGTTGTGATCACAGCTTGTTTCAGCTGCCCTCAAGTGGCCAAACAATTAAGGAGACACAATGCAATTCCTGTTCCTGATGTTTCTTGGTATCCGTCCATTCATCTCTATCACATTTTGTGGCAAGAACTTAAACCTAAAATATGCCTGAAGTTTAAAAAACATGCACCGCTGCCACCGATTTTTCTCGAGGGGGAAAGTGTCATTTAATAATTTGTCCAGCAGAATGTCAAGAACTTATCCACTGCTGAAGGAAATCGAGTGGATTGAGAATGGTGGTGGTAACAGGCACATTTCGTCTTTCCTGCTGTTGCAACTAGTGTGAAAATCAAAAAGAGAGGCCCTATTTAATCCCTCTCAGGGCTGTGGGGATGAATACAAGCCCTGTGTGCACAGGCCAACAAGCTAGGCCAGTGGAGCTGTTGCCTTGGGAATACCTGCCTTTGTGTAATGTTGTGTCCAGAGCTTGTGTTGTTGGTTGAACCCCCGGTCAATCAGATCTTCAGTACTGACTGCCAGCTATCTAAAGCATGCCCCAGTGCCCTGCGAGCACTTCACCAGAATCTCAAGCACAAAGAGAAACCTTATTTAAATTTTGGAGTGTGAGAGAGCGTTCAAAGAGAGGGTGGAAAAGTGCTGCACTTCATGCCTCGGAGAGACCGGGATGGATAATAGACTTTGCTGGGTGGGTGATGTCAGGAGGCTAAGGTTGAGATGGATGGAGTCTGGGAGTTCGATTTAGTTTTTAAAAAGTGATGAGGTGGTGTGAGTGGAGGTAACTCTCTCTCAACATGTAGGGTACACGGGAGGCTGTGTAAAAGTCAAGCTTACAATGGACATCACTTAGTGCTGCTGTGGTGCAGAGTAGTCCCCAATACTTGATGTAGTAAGAATTTACCTTCATGAAATGAAGTCCTTTCTCAGCAGATACAACTAACTCATCCCAATTTAAATTAGATTCTGCTTGGGGCGCCCCAGTAGCTCAGTTGGTAGAGCGTGCATCCAAAGTACAGAGGCCTTGCCCTTGCAGCAGCGACCCAGGGAGTCCAGCCTGTGGCCCCCTGCTACATGTCTTCCCCTCTCTCTGTCATCTCTCAATGCTGCCCTATGAATAAAGCCATGAAAAGGCCAAAAAATACTTTATTGTTGTTTTCTCCTTTAAAATGTGTTTTCTCTATTTGGTGACGTTGTTTCTGTTCTGTTGCGCCTCAGGTATGGATGGACGCTGGAACTCAGATCTTCTTCTCCTATGCCATCTGCCTGGGTTGCCTCACCGCACTGGGAAGTTACAACAAATATAACAACAACTGCTACAAGTAAACACTGAAAGGATGATGCATTTGGCACAATGAACAACTCTGTATTCTGTCAACCTGTTGTTTAACCTTCATCTGTAATCTTTAGATGAAGAGAATCAACCTGTTAATTCCTCATCATTATATTCACCTCTCTGTGTTTTTTTTTTCAGGGATTGCCTCTCCCTCTGTTTCCTGAACAGTGGCACCAGTTTCATTGCAGGTTTTGCCATCTTCTCCATCCTGGGCTTTATGTCCTACGAGCAAAACGTGCCTATCTCAGAAGTGGCTGAATCTGGTTGGTTTTTCTTTCGCTGTTTATGAAATTAAGTCACTGCACTCACACTGATCTGTATATTATCCTCAGGGACATTATCTGAGACAAGTTCTGTGGCAGAGATCGATTTACTTTGTTGAATTATTTCAAAGACTTGAGTTGATGGACTTCCTTAAACCTCTCAATAGTCTCTGTGGTTTTGATGAAAGTAATACTAGCAAGAATAATAAATGACGGTATTTTTTATGAGAAAATGACTTTTAAAATCTGTCTAAACTCAGGTCCAGGTTTGGCCTTCATAGCCTATCCTCGTGCTGTGTCCATGATGCCTTTCTCCCCTCTATGGGCCTGCTGCTTCTTCATCATGATCTGCTTTCTGGGACTGGACAGTCAAGTAAGACTCGTGCACCACTCAAAAACACACAAACAGAGAATTCCAATATTACAGTTTACAATTAATAATTACATATTACAATTATTACAGTTTCAGCATTCTTTCAAAGCACCAGGGATTATTTATTTGGCGAATGTGCACAGATATCCAGTTGTGTCAAGTCTAAAAAGTTTGAAACGCCATCATCACTCCATGCAACTATCCAGTGGCTGAAATATCTCATGCTTCTTGTTTCTTTCTCGATCAGTTTGTATGTGTGGAGAGCCTGGTGACAGCCATGGTGGACATGTATCCCTCCACCTTCCGGCGTAAAAACCGCAGGGAGCTCTTCATCCTGGCAGTGGCTGTGGTGTCCTTCCTCCTGGGGCTCATCATGCTGACTGAGGTGGGTCTCGGTGACCTTACTTTATAATGTTTTTGAAGCATATAATCTTGCTCAAACAGGGGTAACTGTACAGCAAGTACAGGTACAAGTGTTTCTTTAACTGTTAATCATCTGAACATGATCTTCTTAACACAATATTTGTTTTCTCTGTCTTAGTTTTTCTCATTATTTGGCTGCAAGCAGGTTTTCTTTTGCTGGTTGCACCTCCAGCGTATAAACCCATGTTCGCCTGTCTCCACAGGGAGGCATGTACGTCTTCCAGCTCTTTGACTACTATGCAGCCAGTGGGATGTGTCTGCTCTTCGTGGCTATTTTTGAGACTGTTTGTATTGCCTGGATTTATGGTGAGTGTGAGGGTCAGGCTGTTTGGGAACACATGAATGGGACATTTAAAAGACAAAGGCTTTTTTCTCACCAGGTCCTATTCATTCCTGTCAATCAATAAAAACAAAAGGCTTTTTTTCTCAAGGATTATTGAGGGGAATGTTATTTCAGTCAGTTGGTTTATACAGTGAATAAAATCAATAATAGGAAAATAAATTAAAGGAGCTAAAAAAAATCACAGTAAAGTAGCCTGCTGTGTTAAAGCCAATTTTATGGTTTTTACGAAGGCATTCCTGTCTTTGGATTATTAATGTGATGGGTGTTTTCTCCATTTCTGCCGTCTAAACAGAGTGAATCTCAACACAGACGATTGTTAGATATTGATGTATGTCTCCATGGCGTTCCCTTCATTTCTCCCTGATTACAGGTGCGGACCGTTTCTATGACAACATAGAAGACATGATTGGCTACCGCCCCGGCCCTGTCATCAAATACTGCTGGCTTTTCTTCACCCCTGCAACATGCTTTGTGGGTTTCACATTCATTTTCACTTTGCATGCTTTTACAATTGACTCTCCTGAGAGAGGAGCAGCCTCTGCTGGCTGACTTTGAAAATACATTTAAATTTTTGCAAACTATATCAAATAACCTTTTAAATTAAGCCTTTTCATCAATATCTTAAAAATATGGTAAGAATACGGTTACAATTAAGGAATATTGTCACCTACTAGTATTTAAAATATCAGGCATGTAGCAGCCATCCATACATAACCGTGAAATCTCTCTCTCTGCCTCCGTTATCAGGGAACTTTTGCTTTCGCCTTGATCAAGTACTCACCTCTGAAGTACAACAATGAATATGTGTACCCATGGTGGGGCAATGGCATAGGCTGGATCCTGGCCCTATCCTCCATGCTGTGTATCCCTGTCTGGATCGCAGTGAAGCTGTACTACACCCCTGGAACACTGAGAGAGGTAAGCTTCACCCAATGGTGCACATGCATTAATGGCTCTGCATTTGTCACTCCAGCACTTAAGCTCTTTAGCTGACATTTAGCAGTTTTTCTTTTTTAATAGAGCCAAAATTATGGCAGAAATAATCAAAGATTCTTCTTGTGGTCTATCGTTTTACCAAATAACCCCAATGGTTAGATTACTTTGGGGAACCTTTGTTGGCTGTAATACCGTTTTCTTTCTCTCTTCATTTCCTTTCAGTTTTTCTACTGCCATGCACTCTTTGATTTAAAAATGAATAGATATACATTTTCTCAGTTTTTCCTCTGTTTATGGATTTTTCATTCACAGCGCCTTGTTCTCTTGACCACTCCTTCCACTGAGCTGCCGAAGACAAAGCAAGAACAGGAGAAGCTGCTGGCCATCTTCGCAGCGGACGGCGACAGCCTCCATCAGAAAGCACCTCCCACTAAGGACGGCTACTTCCCCGTTGACGAAAAGGAGTCTCATTGCTAGAGACTTGAGGGTCGGAATCAGAGCCCTGTAGAGGTCAAAGGTCACTCCTGAGCTTTGACACTCTGTCTGCATCCCAACTCTCTCTACAATACCTCACCAGGCAAGGTGGCGAAACACGCGCAGTGCAGACTTGAAGAGTCACCTGACCTGTCACTGCTGCTGGAGCTTTCTCCTTCGTCATCACCTTCGCCATACTGTATGATGGCATCAGTACATCCTTTTTTGGAGAAATGGTTCTCATCTCATTTGCCAGTAGCAGAGTCACATGTACGTTTGAAAAAATGTGGCCATTGTTGTTAAGCAGTGGCTAAGAATTAAAATTTGAGCGCGTCTGCTTTCTAAGGAAGCATTTTTATTTTGTGCTGTGGACATCTCTAAAGTTCGATTAGTCTGACATGACATTCAAGTTCTTGATTCTAACATCTGCTGTGAAGGAAGCAGAAGAGGTGTCTCATGAGTGCGCAGATCCTAAAAGTTCACTTGAATGTGTCTTAAAGCACGTCTGTAATGCATACAGAGTAAAGGCGTATTTTGTATTCCATCTTTAAATCCAATCATGCTGACAGCTCTGTTTTTACTGTATGGTAGAGAGTTATTATCTCAGGATGTATTTTTTTCTAATAAAAAAAAAATCCTACAAAAGCATACTAATAACCAATGCTTTAGAATGTAAGAATTGGATTTTAAATTTACGTTTAGCTGAACTGACCACAACTCAATTAAGCTCTGTTATTGTTTTTGTTTTTTCAGATATCTGTTATGATTTTCATTTATTCAATTTGTTTTTATTTCTATTGCTGTATGGAACAGTTGCATAAACATGTTACATGATCTTCTGAGTATTGACATGATTTTAATTTAGTCGATTTGCCTTATCTCTAATGCATTGAATCGTATGGAAATAAAATGTAAAGTGCCTGAAGGAGACAGTCGTGCCACATAGATAATATTAACATGGCAGGCTGGTCGAAGGGTTTCATTCCAAAACTCTTTCTCCGCTGTATAATAATGAGTTTCTTTAGATGTTGGAATGAATATATGATCATTGATTACTGATAGGGAACACTTTTACATATGTAACTTTTATATGCTAAAAATTATTTTTTATGACTGAATAAAAAAATACCCTCATTTGACACATTTTCTTTCTTCACATCTTCTTTTCAAATATGTTTATATTTTGTGGGATATTCAATTTATTTTTCAATTTATTTTTATTCATAATAATGAATTTATCTATTTTGATGATCAAAAGAGAAATATTCTGAATTCGAGCAATACACTCATTTACAGCGACATTCTCAAGCCACTGGAGGATGTTATGGTGTATATGTAATTTAAAGCAACACATTACTAAGTTGCAACATTACAACAAAGTAAAATACACTATATTTTATTTTGTTTTTGATTAACACTTTACAGTCTGTTTCTTTGAGCCTTAAAGGTGCAATATGTAAGAGCTGGCCACCAAATTCATACTCAAAACAAATAGAGGGCAACATATCACCATAGTAACTGCAAACTGCCGCAGTTAGCTAGTTAGCTCAGTTAGCAGTGCAGCTAGTGGTATGGAGTGGGAGCTCGGGGACCAGGTTATCATATTAACTTCAGTGAATATTTCTGCAACACAAAACACAAAACATGAACATCATAATTTCAAAACTGCCATTTCTTCCCATTCTGATGATGCTTTTAGTTGATTTCTGAATGTTTTCAAGTAAAATTATCACATATTGCCCCTTTAATTCCCTTTGAAATGATAAGTCACGCATTGCCAAGTTAGTGTAATGTACCATAATTACATTTTTACATATTATAAGTGATCATGAAAAAAAAACATGTATGCACCATAATATTGCAACACATTATAATTTAGGCAATACAATGATGTATACACAATGTAGTGGGCTTTAGGCTATGTCTGCGCTTGATATGTGAACAGTTAGCTTTTAAAGTCCATCCATCCAATGACATACTATGTCATTTATTGTGTTCAGTCATTTCAATTTCAGTTTCAATTTTATATCATTTCCTGTCTCTGGAATGCACTAAATATTTTTCTCAAATCCATTGACTGCACTTTATGGAAAGTTTACCTTCAAACCAGCAGGCTGTTTTGGGTGTTGTTTCAATTCAGCAAGTTTCTGGAATGAAGTAAGACAAGTGTTTAACTATACAAAAGAAATCTGAATGGCTCATACAAAAGGTTATTTATAGACAGTGACGCTGGGGAAATGGTGTGACTAACACAAATCAGCTTTATGCTGTCATTTCTTCACATCTCAAAGTACTAAAAATCTCCAGAAATATAAAGAATCGCCGGGGGTTGCACTCTTTTAATGTTCTGACAGGATTCATTGTGTGCTGCTGAAGTACAATTTATGTCTCAATTTGACATTTAGTGAAGTTTTAGTACCAGAATTATATATATATATAGAATTATAAGGCTGTAGATGGAGTGCAGCTCTGAGCTACAGAGCATCAAGGATTTGGTGTATGAAGCAAAACTGTTCCAAAACAATTTTCTCATATAAATTACTGAAATAAAAAAGTGAATTTCATCAATAAGTGCAGAGTTTATTTTAAAAGTAATGCTGGGATTCAAAAGACTCAACACTCTCTAATCAGAGATGTTTAAACAGTATACATTATACGGTTTAATCTGAAAGCAACTTCACTTCACCTTGATGGTATGAAAAACTTTGCGGCTCTCTTGTTGCTACACTCAGTGTTGTTTGTTGTTTTTCCCTTTCATCAAAATTCAAAAGGATTTAAGGAGTTGAGGAAGTTTGTACTCCCCGAGGACAAGAGCTCTTTCTTCAGCAAAACAACACAGAACTTCAACAGCCTAAAAAAACAAAAACAAATAAGCGACGTGTGGAGGGCTCCTTGTGAGATGAGAAGCTCTTACAAGTTGAATACTGTTAAAAGGTTAGAAGGAGTTTCTCTGCTGCATTTAGATAACAAAGAAAAAAATGATTAAGACATTTTCATTTGAAAAGTATGTCGTGAAAGGGCACTGAAAACTGAGCCAGGGTGAAGAAGAGAGTCAGGAAGCTGGTGCATTGTGTTTACTCTTATAGCCCGATAGAAACCTGCCTCCCCTCACAGGTAGTATGTGGGCTCCTTCTGGTTGTCACTGTGCAGCCTCAGGGAATGGGTGCGCCTGTTTACCGTGTCTGCACATATCATTTTTCAGTCTCACAAACAATATCCAGGCTGACGGATGCTGCAATATTACTTTCATGCATCTCATCCCATCACTTTGAAAAAGTACAAATAACAATTCCATAGTGTAAAAATGCCACATTCGCAGTCTGCATTAAATTTTTACATTTTCTATCAGTATACTATCAATAACTATACTTAAACTATCAAAAGTAAAAGTACTCTGTTCAGAACAGTGAAATATGATTACATATTTTAATTACTTAATTCAACTGGCACTTTTTGTTTTGAAGGAGAAATTCAAACGTTTAATGAGGTAATAATACAAACTCAGAAATATTTAGTTCTTCCATAACTGAATGAACAAGCTGTTCTCAGAGGAAAATAAGGTCCCCTGATCACTGTTTGAAGCTTGAAAGGTGGCAGTGTACCTGTACGGCAACTAGTCAAAGTTAAACAGTATAAGGTTAAGGTCCGTTTATGTATTTAGTTTGTTTAGTTGTAAAAATGTTTTTTAAAAAATCAGTCAATTTCTCTTTTGATTAAAATTTCTTCCTCCAAACTACATAGTGCACCTTTAATATAATGATGCATTGATGTGCAAGCAGCATTTTAACGGTGTAGCTGCTTGAATCTGAGCTCCTTTTAACTGGCCTACTTTGTATACTGTTTAACCATAACAATTCATATTTTTTTATAAAACAGTTTTGGATGTAAAATCTTAATCTACACCAAACTTTAGTGAGTACATTTTTTAGATAAACATGCAATTTTGTCTTTTGATATGCAGCAGTGTAATAAAGAAGGAGAAAATTGAGATTCTCAAGTCAAGTACTCCCACACATTCATCATATTTATAGGCCACATATGTCCAGTAGGCCTAGGAACTTTATAGTTACGTCCCAACAGTGTATAATTAATACAATAAAAATGTATAAAAGCAGCTGTGTCTGTAACTGCAACTTCTTTCTTAACCTTTAGGCGGTGTAAGTCTACATAACTGTGCAGTGGAGCCCAGGCGTGTCTCTGTCAGTATCCATGTTGTCCAGCAGGGGTCGCTGTCGTCGTTATTCTGAATCGCTCACTGTTTACGGAAGTGCGACTGACGTGTCACTGTCCACCGAAGCATTGTGGGAAGGAAAGTGGAGCTGTCGGCCGCTGATGGCAGACTGCTCAATTTGGCGAATATCTTCGATAGTGAGCAGCCTTAAGAGCCAGAAATAAAGAGGTAACGATGCTACTTCACGAAGCTAATGTCAACGGGCTGTGAGGAAGAGGAACCCGGTGTCATCGCTGCTCTACAGCGCACGGGCGCCCGAAGCAGAGAAGTGGGATACTGTGTCAATGGACCGCGGCGTTTATATTTTCCTTTCCAGGGGAGCCGAATAAAGTAGCGACGGATTATATTCCCGCTGTGGATGGGCGGGGGGCTACTGTGCTCCGGCATTCCTGATCGTTTGAAGTTTCTCGAGATTTCTGTCGAAGACGCCGTCAAAGATGTCGACCAGCAGTCCCGAAGCGGTGAAGAAACTGCTGGAGAACATGCAGACGGACCTGCGGTCTCTGTCCATGGAGTGCAAGAAGAAATTCCCCCCAGTCAAAGAGGTTAGCCGGCTAGTTAGCTTCACTGAGCCGTTACCCCGGTGTTCAGCAGGTTGTCTCATCTGTGAATCTTGAGTTTAATTTGGTAGATTTGTACATATTTGCTTGTTTGAGCCCGTTCCCCCTCAAACCACCGGGGCCTCCACTCTGTGGGTGATGTGGACACCGAGCTGTCCTCATACTGTACGGGTAAATTAAAAGTTGTGTCAGCTAGTGGGCCCTTCCAGTAGCTGACACAAGTGTTTAAAATGGCCTGTGTCTAACCTTTTCGGTTAAAAAAAGCTAATGTGTAACATTCATATAATGTTAGTCGGAGGTAACCCGAATGAACTTAGCTGACCCACGTTTGTATTTACATAATAGCACCACGCACCTAGCTAACTGTTTTTACTGGCGTCAGGTTATTTACGAGACATATTCACCAGTGCAGTGTCACATTGGTGAAAATGACATGGAAGTACCGTTATTTTAAGGCTCAGTACACCAAACAGGTTTTCTTATTTACCCCTAGCAGTGAAACCTGTGCAAAGCAAACCAGTGTTGGGATGTCTATAATGCTGGAGCTAAGATATGAAATGTCTATTTTCTGATTATGGTGAACCAACACTGGATGCTTTATTTTGAAATAATGTAAAAGGGGCCTTTTTATATGCAACACTTAATTGGAAGTTATGTACTGTATGAAATTGCATTTGCTGCATTAATACTGGCACGCTTACTGCAAAATCAACTTGCAATGTGAGATGCTAGACAGACCTACGCAAGCCGAGCAGATGTCTTCTGTGACAAATGTAAAAACCAAAAGATTTTTTGCTGAAAATGGCTCACCTGAGCATTATCCAGTCATTAATGCACTTCTCCCCTGGAATCAAAATAACAGTGGTTACATATCACAAAGCAAATACACAAACATACAATTATATCTCCTCACTTGTGCACTTTCAGGTTTGTGAATGATCCTGAATGACCATGACGTTGTGTCTAGACATGTTGCTCTTATTTTCCAGTGATTTGAGCACATCAGGTTTCCATTCAAACCTGTTGTATGTGGTTGCCTTCCGCAACTAAAACCAAAACTGTGAGCATCGCTAAATAGATATTACTCATGACAATATATATTTTTGAGATTTTTGAGTGCTGTTCATTTTGAAATCAGGAGAGAAGTGGTTTGATGGGAGGACAATGATCAGGTGAGCTATTTCCAGCAAAAATGTTATTTTTAATTATTTATAATATAGAAGACCTCTGTTTGGCTTATATAGGTCTGTCTAACATCTCACATTGCAAGTTGGTTTTGCAGTCAGTTTGCCAGCATCAATGCAGCAGAAGCAATTTCATACAGTACATACATTCATTCAGTATTTAGTTTTTTATATTCCTTGGAGTTACTGACTGGCTTCCTTGTGCAGCAGCCTTGGTGAGATCATGGCTTGGTTTGAGAAGAGAATAGTACAAGGAGGTGCACTGTCAAGGCCTCTTACAGTGTATGTGTATTGTTAGATTCTCACATAGAAGACAACAGTCAACCCAGCTTATGTGAATCCACTTTGCCCCTAACGACACAACCCTCTTTAGTACATGCATTGTCTGCTTTCAGCAGTCCACCGGGTTTCAGTCAGAGTTCATTTACATCTGTAATAAATTGTATTTGGGGACTACAACTAATGATTATTTTCTATTTAGGATTGTCTGTCAGTCATTTTCTCGATAAGTTCTTTGCTCTATAAAATGTTGACCACTATCAGCCAAAGCCCAAGATGACATCCTCAAATGTCTTATGTCCACGACCCTAAAAGAGGAGTTAAGAAAACACCAAATATTCACATTTGAGAATGAATTATTTTCTTAAAAATGACTCAAAATGATAAACTTATTATCAAAATAGTTGGCAATTGATTCTATGTTATTTTGAACCTTAGTTAAATGGACAAAAGATCAACATATTGAAAGGGTGGTGACATATAATATTAGATAAACACAACCTCCATTCACTCTGTGCTGGTTTGCCCATGCTGCATTTGCTAACTTTGTAGACATACAGATGCTATGTGTTTGCCAAAGTTATGTAATTCAGCTGACACCATCTCAGTCAGAGCCTCTTTACCTTAATTCCTTCTAATTCCCAGCAGGTATAGCAAGCTCACTGTTTGCTTGCATATGTAACAGCGGTCAAAGGGGTCATTAGATGAAATGCTGTACTGTATGTGAGGCTTTCGGGGCCATGAAAGTATTCGTCAGCCAGCTCAGCAGGGAAAATACATATCAGGCTACACTGGCTTAGTTTGTTTTTCCCCTCAGCTCACCTTGGTTAAAGACAACATCACAATGAGAAAGACAAATAGTTCGGCAAGCCCTTCCAGTTCCTTGTGTGCTTCGGACACTGCAGACTGATCCCTTGACTTAAGTGGCTCACACTTCACTATGAGATGTGTGGCAGTCATGCAGGACCATAAAAAGCACACTGGTCTCACATTCCAGACTGCTTGCTGGTCCTTACCCTGGGGGCCTCATGAAGGCAGCATCTCCGTCAATATTGATTAATCATCACCCATGTTTCCTGGTCCTCACCAACATCTCCCCTTAGGGATCACAGCAGTGCAGGGAGCCACTTTGATGTTTCCCACAGCCTCAGCTCACTGGTGCTCCAGTTGATAGTGTTGTGATTGAAACAACCTTTTCCAATTTGAGCCATCATGGTTATATTTGCTGGGATGTATTTGTGCTACAAACAAGCTGAGCTCTGTTTGTGTGTTGGTTGTGAATCCATATTATTTTGTAGTCTTTATTCTATTCATACTTAGATGTCTGTTTACGATTTGCAGTTTATTGAACGGAACTCCTGAATTTCTTTTTGTTTGTCTTACACACATTTTCAGCACTTCCCAATTTTCCCCAGGACATTTTTTAAATGAATGACTGTTACGTATGTTAGTAAATTATCAAAACTTAACACCAAAGTGTTCTTTCCTTATCGCAAAATAAAACTGAACAAGCCCCATCTTCATAGCCCCCAGCCAGTCTCCATTCCAGTTCCTCCCACATTTCCCAGCCTGTCTCCCACAGTGACATTGCACCACAGACAGTGGTTCCTCCGGGTTAAGAGCAGCCAAGAAGACTCCCATTGATTTTTCTGCATCATAGCTTCACACTCAACCTCTCTTTCATTGAGTAGCAGTCAGTGAAACCACCAGGGCTTTGCTGTTTGTTGTGCTCTGATTGCTTTTGCCTAGGTGAAAATAAGGCATCAGGCAGCCAGCTCTCCACTCTCTCTCTCTGTGGATGAGTCAGGCGCTGTCAACTGTCTGTAGCTCCCAGTGAAATGTGACTGCTTGTCTTGGGAAAACCTGCAGAATTAATGAAAGCATTATGGGCAACCTTTGTATGGCTCAGTTAGCACAAGTCATTTGCGAGACAGGTTGTGTAAGCTCAGCTGCACAGAGACAAAGTAACAACATGGTGTGAGGATTTGGTGAACTGACACTATTGCACTGAAGTTCTGACTGAATAAGCCTTTTTTTTATAATATGCCAAGTCAGTTCCCAAAAACTGCTGAGTTTTGAGACTCTGGCAGCATGTTTCTAAGGAAGTCATTCTGTGATGAGCTTCACTAATGTCGGTTTTCAGGAGAAAATGAGCTGGCTCTCAGACATGGGTCAGTTCTGCTTTTAAAATCTCCTCCAAAAAAAAAAAGAGAGTCTAGAGAAGAACTGAAAGTATCGAGCACTTCTTATATGTCTTGGTCGTGACATCATCTGTACAGCAGAGACCAGTATTTAATGTTGTTTTCTACTTGTCGTGGAGATTTAAAAGTCAGATTTGTCCAGGACTGTATTTTGGTTTGCATTAATAGAACTCTAAAATATTAGCACAGAACATAGTTTTTAAATATCGTCATCCTTTTTTAAGGATGACCTTAATGATGAATATATCAAGATTTTTTTTGAACTTGGGGTGCACAATATCGGCGTGCAATGGGTATCGACCGAAGGTTTAAAAAATGAAATACTAGCATTGGCCTGAAATGAATATTTCTGTCAATAAGCTGATGCTTAAATTATGCGTGATGATGTCATTGGTAATGTTAAATGCTGAAAGTTAGGCTGGTGGTTGCCAACAAAGTAATCATCATTATGTCTTGGTAAAGTATTCCTATGCTATCCAGCACAGCTGGTTTTAGCTTTTTAGAAAGGAGTTAACTGGATGGAAGTGGGATTTTGTATCTCTGTTACAAAGAAATCATCAGGCCAGTGGTATTTCCTTCCACATGGAGGTGACTTCATTATGCTGACAGTTTTCATAGAGACGTAAGAGCTACGCTACAACAGAAGGCTTAAACAGCACTTTCTGTGAGGAAGTAGGTGGATAAATGTGTTTCTATTGCTATTTCCATTCAGCCTTGAACTCCATCAAAAAGAAGGCCAGTATTAAAAGGTTTTCGTCGAGGAAAGTGAGAAGGTTTTGTGCACAAAATGTTACCTTTTTTCCACATGTAGCATTTTACTTGTTCCACTAGAGGCGGTACGCACCCAAACAATATGCTTCTAATTAGAGGCATTTACTGGTTAATTGGTTTTATTTGACTGACTCACAGATTCCACAGACATGGAAGAAAACATCTTTTTGACAGAGGTGTGCAAAGGACAGATGACATTGTTCGAGATTATTTTCCAAGACGGCACTCTTGTGTCTCATCATCACCAGCCTCAGCAAATCACAGATGATATTATCCTGTTAAATCACCTTCCAAGCATCCACTATTGTTATTGAACAACATCCTTAGGGCCAAATATTTTGATAAGTACTCCCTTAATTCTATTGCTCCATTAATTTGTTCTCTTCTTTCAACATGCATGGCCACTTTGGGAAAGCCGTATCTTTAAAGGCTCACATCAGAAGTATTCGAAGGGGACTTGAAACACTTTTTACTGTAAAAGTTGGTGAGAGGAGGAAACATCCTCATATCTCTCACCGCCCTTGGGCCATAGGCTGCATGATTTCTGGGTGACTCATTTCAGTTCAATAGATTGACAGCTGCAGCACAGTGAGCAGTTAGCTCATATAGGCATGTACTGTATACATATATGCATGTATATAGGCACCAATAAAGCATACAGGTTCACAGGTGTGAAGACATCTGAAAACCTGCAGTTACTGAAGCACAACTCATCTCATGCTGTATCAACGAGTCATCAGTATTTTCTTTTTATCTATCAATTGGTTAAGTGTTTTGCTAAGAAAATTGTGAGGAAAGCCCGTCGTATGTCTTCAAATAACTTGTTTTATCAGACAAACGGTTGACATTATTTTGAAGTGCTAGCAAAAAACAGCAAATGTTTCACATTTTCCTTGACAAAAAGACTTTGAATCAAAACAGTTTACTTCTCATTTTCTGTCCTTTGGCTAATTGATCTAAAACTCATCAGACCACAGCTGTAAATAAGGTCTGATTTTAAATGGACAGTGCACAGCCAGAAGAAACATTGCCCGGGCTTTTATCGTAAAGCTTGAAATATAGTTTGTCTGTATCATTTGTATCGTTTGTTTCTTTAAACACTATCCCCAAACTTTGCTGTTTTTGCCACTTGTCTTTTCAGTTATCTCTCATACATGTAGGTAGAGTATATTTATAGTCTCAGCCTGTGGGAATATTGAAAGCAGCCACAGCATGCTTGTAATTATTTGGGACTAAAAAGGCTCTCTGTGTTCCCCTCACTGCCCTGTTAAGACCTCAGTGGCTCCGTTCGAGGAACAAAGGAGAAGACGGAGACTAGCATATTTTGAAGATTAACTTTTTAAGGAGCTGCATGGTAAAATGCCAGAGCACAGTTTGTATTAACAGCCCGACAGGCTAACAAACGGTTGTTTGGTAACAGACTGCTGAGCGGGTTATGAATTGATGACTTCCACTGT
Source organism: Pagrus pagrus (assembly GCF_965226575.1). NCBI lineage: Eukaryota > Metazoa > Chordata > Actinopteri > Spariformes > Sparidae > Pagrus > Pagrus pagrus. The sequence goes on from NC_140194.1 coordinate 17,044,208, forward strand.
GTCTCGACCTTGTCGCTGTTTAAATGACAAGTGATGTAATCATGCTATTTAGTCAAATATTTCAGCCACTCCAGCATAAGGGGCAGCTGCATTGTTTCTCTTCATCAAGGGTCTCTAATCCAAAGTGGTATGATTTGCTCATTACTACATTGTGTATTTTTCAGGATATTTTTCACCATGTTAGACTAGAAATTGCATTTCAAAATGTTGGCTCAGGTTTTGAGAAGGGAGCTCAGTTACCTTATTCTAAATCGTGTAAATAAATAGAATAGTTAAATGTATGCTGAGCAGACTGTCTTTGTTCGCTGTGTGCTTCTTTCCTGCCATGTGTGGGCTGTGCAGATGGTCGTTACCTCAGCATCAGGTTGCCAAAAGAAAAATGCTTGTTGAGATGACTGATAAAAGAGATAAACAATCTAATTATGGTCTTAAAATATGTAGACTTACAGCACAGTTGTCTCAAGGTACACATTTGCACCCTGTATCTTTTAGACAGATTACTTGCAGTATGAAAAAGTGATGTTTTCTCGTGGTTATTAAGACAGAAATAGTCAGATAGGAGTAGAACATGCTCTGCGAAGGGTTAGTGATGGAGAAGAATGCTGGGGAAGAGGATGAGCAGGGGTTAGAGAGAAGGAGAGAATATCTTGACAGCTTTTCGGCGGCTCGTGGTTGTTGTAGAAAGATAACAGCAGCAGCCTCTGTTTTGACTGGTAAATGCTCAGTATCTCTGTTCTCTCTCACACAGACACAGACTGTCTCACATTTAGTCTGTCTCCATGTCATCCCCCCTCCTGCCCTTCCTGTCTCTTGAAATTCCTCCATCCCCCTTTCCATATCTTAGCTCCCCTGCCAGACACATCACCGGGGAAATCAGCACATCCCTCTAAAGTTGAAGCCCCTTCTCAACAGATTACCAGCCCTCCTTCTGTCTCTTAGCAGTCGGGCCTAGCTGTTTCTCCCCTGCGGCCGTCACAACAAGAGATTGTGTCTGATGCCTCTACCACAGTGTTGCTGCTGCTCCATCAGCACCTTTTGGAACGTGTTACACGGGATGTAAATGTCTCCTCTTTTCTTTTTGACCCTTAGGCTGCAGAGTCTGGCATCGTGAAGATTAAGACCATTGCAGCCAGGAATACAGACATACTAGCAGGTGAGTGAGAGAGTGAGATCGGTGGTGATTGGACACAACTTGGATATCTAGCTGCCACTTTGTGTGAACGTGCATTTTATTCTGATTTGAAAGTGAATTCTCATGAATTCTCCACAATATAATGTGTCAATTTGAGTTATTTAGATATGATTTGATCATGTTATGAGGTTATTCTTGGTAGACTTCTCTTGCTTTGTCTGTTCTAGTTTGGCTTTGGATTACAGTTGCAAAGTTGCCATTTTGAACACTATCTTTGGTATATTTACATCGCTTTTTTCTCAGTGTAATTGTTGGTAAATGTACACTGTCCCAGGTGAATGTTTTCATATTCACATGACACAGTTTTTGCAGGGCTACAGAAGCCACTGTTTTATTTATGGAGTCAGAATGTGGCAAGTCATGCACAGATGTGTGATATACTGTGAGGATATGGCCTTTAATTCCTCCCAAAAATATATATATTTTGATATAGGTTGTTTCCCCAGTGCGTAAAGGAGAACTGTATAGTATTATATATTATCACTCATCCCTCAGCTTTGTTTAAGGGACGATTGAATACATTTAGCCTTTTACATACCTGCACATTCTGAATTCACTACAAAGCACTTTCACGCGTCTGCTCTCTAAACAATTGGATCGGAAAATGTTTCAATGCTGTCCTCATAAACAAAGTCCAGCTTTTAGTAGCATTTGCAGAGTTGACACATACTCGACATTTTCCGAGTTCCACTGATGACCGTCCGACGCCGGCTGCCACTCTGTAAACTGTAATCTTTACAGCAACTCATTACAGGAGAGTTCATTTATCTTTGTTTCCAGACTGAATTTGTGAGTTGTCGCAGCAGCGTAATGAGGTGTTGAGGTGAGATTGAGTGGTCAAACCCGTTGTGCAGGTTATATGAATCGAAGAAACTAAATCCAGTGTAATGAAGGTGAAAATGATGCAGGTAGTCGGATGCAAAGCACTTTCTCAGTAGCACAAATGTGTCTAGGACACTTTAATTTCAAATTTTTTTTACATGAATTTTAAATTCCATGGTAATATCCCTGTATATAGATATATATCCTCAAACATTCACAGTTAAAAGGAATTGGAATAACATTGAAAAAAAGGTTTTCATAACTCAACATTGAATTAATAATTAAGCACTGTGGAGCTTCCACACAGAATGTTCCCGTTCTGTTAATTTTATTTTGTATTATGACCATTTAATCTATGCTTTGGTTCAATATTTGTTCTTCAACCCCTTCTCTGCACTACCAGTACTTAATACTGATATAAAAATCATTAATTGGGACTCTCAAAACAGCAGCGTGTCTTTCATGCAGAAACTATTCATATTGGATAATCATTTTAAAACATTATGAATATTTTAGGTAACTCTAATGAAAGCATCTTTGCACTCTTCTTCCTTGAAGCATCTGTTCAGATGTCCAAAACATGTACAGTGACATTTAGCCTGATCTCTGTCCTTTTCCTGCAGCTCTGAAGGAGAACAGCTCGGAGGTCGTGCAGCCTTTTCTGATGGGCTGTGGCACCAAAGAGCCAAAGATCACCCAGCTGTGTCTGGCTGCCATCCAGAGACTCATGTCCCATGAGGTGGTATCTGAGGTAAGGACCAGGAGCTAGCCTGATATTCACAATGTACATACAGCACACCAGGGCTTATGTTTAAAGTTGAGAAATATGCCCACTAAAATAGAGATTAGCATATTATAAACCTTTCTGCATGACGCAGTTACGTATAAAGGCCAGAGACGTTTACCAAGCAAGAGAAGGACTTGCAGAGAAGAGTTTATTTTCTTAAAAACTCTGAGATTTAAAAGTGGATTTATCTTCACTCCCCCTTTTCGACCTGTCAGCAGCGAAGCTGCGGACGTGCCAACCTTCATTGTTGGATGCAGTGTACTGTAATTAGTCTCTCTTGGTCTTGTTGACTGCTGACTGGAGGAAAAATGAACTTAACTTCCTGAACATACAGGGAGACTAAGACTAAAAAAGTTTAATGTCCTCTGAGAGGCAATTTGCGATACAGCACAGAACAGACGCGTTTAAAAACACATCAGACAGACAGAAATAACAATAGCCTAAGATGATCTGTGGCAGCCATCGTCACTGTCGTCACAGTCCAGGCAGATATTTAAAGTGCATGTTAACATTTATCTTAAAAAATCAAAAATTAGTAGTATGATGCACGTCCGTTATGTATCATTTTGTATCACATCCCCTGGTACATTAGAGTCCTACAAATCATGTACCTTAGTTACGAGCATTATTTTATTTTATTATTAAAACATTTTTTGCTCGCTCGGTTATTATCTTTGGGTCTACACCTCCGACCAGAAGGGAGTGCCTTCTCCGCCAGGTACAGGTGGTACAGGTCAGCCCGTGTTTTCCTATGATTTTCCCACAATTCTTCACAATTTTTCCGAATTTGTCTCTGTTAGCGATTTTAGAATGTCCACACCAGCATACAATACAGTAACACAGGATACTCTCGATAAAACTTTTGCAAAGGAGAGTGGAAGAGAATGGAGAGAAATAACCGGAGTCTTTGGAGAGTTTAGTCAAAGGCTCAACTGAACACAAACAAACACAACACACAATCTGAAAACACAAACAGCTTACGTTTAATGAACAGCAGGGCATTCTGGCTGTTCAGGCTGAATGAACACAAATTATCCCAGCAGTCAAACTTCTGCAAAAAATTAGCTTGGCTCACTGTGTGATCACAGGCACAATTTAATTTGTATTGAAAGGAGGACGAATTCTAGTGAAATAAAAATGATTGTCGCATTCTCAGGTTATCATATACTGTACCAACGCTTTGGGTTAGTGATTTTGGCAACAGCGGCCTCTGTGAATTTTCTTTTAGCTCAGTAAAAATGGATGATATTTGACTATATTTGAATCTAGCATGAAAACAGCAGAAACACCTAGCTCATATGAAGTTGTGCCAATCCTTCAGGCCTCATTATTATCTACATTTAATCTTTGGTAAGCTGGTTTTAGTGAAATCAATGAGGCCATTGCTCTTATCAGGATTCGTCACCTCGTGTCACTCGACTTTATAGAAGGACACAAGGTGATTATCATCTCCAAGGGTGTCGAGTCAATACACATGTCCTTGTGGAGAACGTTTTTCCCATGTAATCATTACGAAAACACATTTCTAAAGAGCGTCACATCGGCAACATTTCTTTATGGTGTTTTCCTAGACATGCAATCCCTCGATCACTTTACACAGCTGTTTGTTTTTCCAGGTGATCTTACCTTTGTCCGTATCAAAGATTAGTTCTGTTAACATATTATGGATTGTCACAATTAATACAGGACTAATGTAGATTCTCATTTGCCAATTTACCTGCCAACAAATAAGATTTTGCACATTCAGTGCATGGTTCCTTGCAAATTTAAGTTCACCTACCACCGTAGGCACATTCCCTGTAATATCCTAAGGGCTAATTCATTCCGATCAATACAGGAATCAATGCAACTCATCAGTCCTAAATCAGGCAAGGCAAATATTAGACTGGTTAATCTAAATGCATTCCTGTCACTGGCGGCTACATCTGAAAGACCCCAACCACCCCTCTCCTCCTCCACTACTCATTCTTTCCCGCAGTTGTTGACCATCTTTCATTCTCAGCACAAGCCATTGTATTGGAAAACACTGACCTAGAAAAATGTTACTAGGGAGCTCCAGTACAGTAATTTCACATGATCTTTGTGTGCAGTGGCAGTTAAACAGCCCTGAAGAAAAAGGTGGAATTAAATATCCACCTCAGGAACTGGGTGAATGTATAATTTCTTCAACATGAATGTATTTTAATAAAAGCTTATGCGATGGGCGATGAGTATTTGAACCTTTTTAAATAACCCAGCTGGAGTCAGACCTGAGATCAGAGCCATTTCAAAGCTGGCACCCCGGAGCTGCTGCACAACTGCCTTGTTAATACACCATAAAAGACAGTTATTAAAAGCTTATTGAGCCATCCCATGCTTTCTAAATTTTGATGTCAGGCGTTTATTTAATTAGGTTAACATAGGTTTCAAAGCTTCTGCCTTGGTGAGATAGTCTAAGTGCTCTACCCTCCCAGAGAAAAGCCTCTCACAAGACAACTGTCATATGTTATTTGGTGTCATTTTTATCAACTCTTCAGCCACATTTTTTTTCTATTTTCAGTTTGTATTTTGCACTTTTGGGCTACAACTAATTATCATTACTATTTCATCTGTTTGTTTGATGTTTTTTCTGATTAATTGAGCAAATACTCCAAAAAAAGGCCCATCCCAATTTTCCAGAGCCTCATGTGACATCTTCTTGTTGCCTGCTTTGCCTGTTCAAAACAACATTTGATTTCTAATTATATAAAAAGCTGAAGCCAGCTGTTGTTTTTCATTTTTACTTCATAAATGACCATTATAATTGGATTTATTTATTTATGTCAACTGATCGTTTCAACATGAATCCACTTTAGTTCATATTGTTGCATAACTCAACGCCTCAAAGATGCTGACTATAATAAAGTCAGTTATGTTGTGGCCTACTTGAGTGGGTGGTGGTTGAGTCCTTTGTTCAAGAGCAGCTCAGCATGACTAAGTGAGGCAGATTTTCTCAGCAAGTCTGATGTTTTGGGAATGTCTCTTGGCCTTAACGATACCATTTTGTCTTTGTGTCTTTTTTTATTCCTCTTTGCCAGAGGTCTTCATCCTTGTCTTTGAGTGGCTGTTATCACATTGTTGCTCCCAACAAACATGTCTAAACATCTTAGACACACTCTTCACATACTCCTCAACACACACTTTTTCTAATCTATTGAGCATTGTAACTCCTCTCTTTTCTCTTGCCACTGGCACTCAACTTCATCAGCAACTCTGAACTGCAGGGTTTAAAAGCAAGCTAGCTGAGGGACTCACAAGACGAAACCTTTGTATTGATTATTAAGGTGTCACTGGAGACAACCGAGTCTGATACTTTGTCATGTAGAGAGAAAGGGGTGATAGAAAATGTCATTTTGTTTCCTCGGGGGAGGAGAGGGGTCTGTTCAAATGTCTTGAAAGAAAATGTTGAAATAGGACAGAGCAGACACTGAAGTGCCTATTGTGATTGTACTCCTATTTGGTAGTGGCCAACACCCCAGGAACAAAACTGTCAACATAAGAAAATCTAGGCAACAACCTCCGCAAAGAAAACACTACTAATCATAATTGTATGCTCCTGAACCGCATGAAGACGATGAGATGTGCCAAAGTTGATGGCAAATCTAAAGCCAATTGCTTCTAAAGCCCTGTAGAAACCCTTGGTAGTTGCAGTGTAGCAAAACTCGCTGAACAGAGGAAAAAAGGCTTTGTTAAACCTGTAATATCTTGTATGTCGCTGTGGGTTTAGAGCTAAAAGTGATTGTAGTTGACAGAAAATAATAACACAACAAATTAAAAATCAGTCAGTTGTTCAGGTCATTAATAAAGCAAAAATTCCAACCATTTGCTGGTTCCAGCTCCTCAGATGTGAGGATTTGCTGATTTGCTTTGCCTTTCTTTGTTTTATATGATTATGTATTTCCTGTCTATTGTTTTAGGACTGTTGGTCAGACATAAAGCAATCTTGTGCTACAATAACACAACAATAATTAGCATCTTTAGTCCTAGTGTGGATCAAACAGTTGCAAAAACTCATTATAAATTGGAAATTAACGTGTTTCTTGTTTTCCTTTTTTTCCCTTTTTTTTTTTTAAAGTAATGAGTCCTTCTGTGACTCCAGCGAGTCTTTCACAAAAGAGCAGAGCTCAGAGCGGTTGCGTGATGGGTACATGTATTTTGGACAGTATGACCCAAGAAAGGACATGCCATGTCACTTACTGTGAGCATCAAGTGACATAATATTAACTGGCAGCTAGATTTGGTGTTATTGAACTCTGTGTTGTTGTGACCCCTAAGCAGGCAGCACCAGCTGGTCCCACAAGTTGTATTTTGTGCGTGTCTTTGGTTTTGGGTTGTGTGACCTCAGGCTGAGCCTCTGCCTATTTCATTCAGTCTGACAGTCTACCAGCTCTGATACTGCTTCATGAGTTGAACTACATGTATGTGTGCATGATCAGTAATATGCTCAGATTTGATAAAGATGAATGTAAACAGCTGAAGGTGTTTTTGTGTAAATGACAGGCAGCTGCGGGGAACATCATCAACATGTTGTGGCAGCTGATGGAGAACGGTTTGGAGGAGCTGAAACTTTTGCAGACGGTCCTGGTCCTGCTCACCACCAACACAGTCGTACACGATGAAGTACTTTCCAAGGTACAAGAACAATATCACAAACTGTTTGTGTATATACTGTATGTCCTGCTCCTTTGTATTTATGTATGGACTCAAAGCCTTGCAAGTGTCCATGTAGCTAAGTTCTGTTTCAGTGAGTCATCCCCCATCCATTATTTAATTGTGCCTGTAATCTGTAATATTTTATTATGCCCATGAATACATACATTTGTGGTATCCTTGCTCCAGTTTGTGCAGCACCATAACACAGTGTCAAATGCAAATTATATGGACTATAAACTGTATAACTAAGGACTCATTCTGTTCACATTATTTTTGTGACTCCTGTTTTACTGTGTGAAGTCACTCGTTCAATCCTTTATTTTACGCCTCCTGAAGATGGCCCACAAATGCAATATAATCTATTTAGGCTCAGTTTGTACAATATATATGATGTTTATGTGCATATGCTACATCATACTTTCATGTTTTGTCCGACACAGGCCATTGTGTTGTGTTTCCGTCTGCACTTCACCAAGGACAACATCACCAACAACACAGCAGCTGCCACCGTCAGACAGGTTGTCACTGTGGTCTTTGAGAGGATGGTGGCTGAGGACGAGCGTTTCAAAGGTCAGAGGGAGGGCGATGTTGTTGCTATCTCAGGGAAAATGGAGAGATTTTATAGTGATGGAAGTTGAAACCTTGCTGGATTGCAATATTTTCACAGAGAAATGTGACATCTGGACTCATGGAAGATTTACAGCAAGGTTAAGCATCCGTTCATGAGACATTGTGCACTGATGACTATGTTTCCTTATAGAGAACCGAGTAGGGTACAGGTTACATGTTGGTTTCATGGAAGCCAAGCTGTAATCTAGAATAAAGTTAAGTTCTTACTGCCAGGACAAGAATCCAATAGCTTTCCTGCAATTTCTTTTTAAGGTAAATTACTACTGCTACTGCCTTCGGCAGTGTAGTAGGGCCGCAACCAACGGTTACTTTCATTTGATTAATCTGCCGATTATTTTCACAATTAATAGTAAAGTCTATAAAATTTCAAAAAATTACCAAAAGAAAATGTGAAGAAAAATGCTCATCAATTTCCCAGAGCCCAAGGTGACATCTTCAAATTGCTACTTTTGTCCAGGCAAAAAGTCCAAAGCCCGAAGCAGCAGATCCTTACATTTGAGAAGCCGGCCCCAGCAAATATTTGACTGACACAATGAATGAATCAAAATAGTTAATAGATGAATTTTCTTTTGATTGTCTAATCAAGTAATGGACTAGCTTTTGCAGCTTTACATCAGCGTAAACAACAGTTAGTTGTCTGTAACTGACAACAGAGAATTGTCCTTTCACTTTACAGAAAGTACAGTGATTTGTTTTTTTTCTGGAATAATCTTTTGTTCGGGTTATGCTCATCCATCCTTGCTATCAGATACAACATTTTGCTCATAAACATAAATTCATAGGCAATTAAATCCTTCAATTCCAGGCTACCTCCAGCAATGCGTATAAAAAGCATCAGCTAAAACATAGGAATAAAACATGATAAAATATTAAGAATATAAAAGCTTAGACTAAAATACTATAATATAATATAGTAAAACCGTATAATAATAATGTGTTATACTGTGATGGAGAAAGCACTTATAAACTGGTATCAAAACACATCACATGGGTGATGTGTAAGAACAAACAGGTAGTGATACGTAAAGAAAATTTTGATCTCTCAATGAGTTGCATATAGGCCTGAAATACATATTTTATCTTTTTCCCCCCTCAGGCATTGTGGAGCAGCAGCCTCCAGTCCAAGGAAACACCAACAGGCGGTCTGTCAGTACTCTGAGGCCAAGTGCAAAAGATGCATACATGCTGTTCCAGGTATGTCCACCAGGGGGCAGCAGCCCTCTACACAATGTTGAAGCTCATGGCTTCGGGTGAAGCCTTTTGAAAACATGACTCATGATCATTTGTGGACTAGAGAGAAGCAGCAGGAAACTGCTTTAATTATACATAATCGTGAGTTTTAAAGAGGAAAATAAGTTAGTAACTGCTTTCATCTTTGTGAAATTTGCCAGAAGTGATTCAAAGGTCCCTTGTCTCTAAGTCCCCTGTCACTTTCATCCACTCTGAAACAGTGCAGTCACTGAGCTCTGTTGGAAGGACAAGCATGACCACACAAAAGTGCAACCACTGTGATGTGTGTCGGACATAACACTCCATTGTTTCAAACACTGTTGTGCGCCTCCCTGCAGGACTTGTGTCAGCTGGTGAATGCTGATGCCCCCTACTGGCTGGTAGGGATGACAGAGATGACCCGGACGTTTGGCCTGGAGCTGCTGGAGTCTGTTCTTAATGATTTTCCAGGGGTATTCCTACAGGTACATATTATGGCTTATTAGTAAGAGAATTTTGAAATAGCTCTCCAAAAACGTTGGCCCTAAAGATAATGACAATGTGTTTTCCTCTTAATTTTGTTTTAATTTTTATCAGACATTTCAGTGTTTTGTCCAATTCCCATACATTTTATTTGATCTTAACATCAGATATTATGCATCTCAGTGCAGTGGAAAAAATACTCTTTAACAGTAGTGTGTCTTGGTTTTGCTTTGCTCGATCTGATCCCCACTCTCTTTCTTTGTTTCCCATTCAGCACCAGGAATTCAGTTTCCTGCTGAAGGAGCGAGTGTGTCCCCTCGTCATCAAACTCTTCTCCCCCAACATCAAGTTCCGGCAGGGCAGCAGCAGCGCCGCCTCACCAGCTCCTGTAGAGAAACCTTACTTTCCCATCTGCATGAGGTTGCTGCGGGTTGTCTCAGTCCTCATCAAGCACTTCTACAGCTTACTGGTAAGGAACCATTCTGAAGTGATGGTTGACTGGTCAGAAATGATGGATGGAGTAAGGGATTTTCTTCAGCACAGAGCTGATACACTTAATTGATCTGGTCTGATTAACATTGGATTAGAGAGCAGTAGTTTTGTCTTAGTTCTGCTTCAGGCGCTTTAATGAGCTTAACTGCATCTAAGTAATTAAGCATTGCAGCTGTTTTTATTAAGTGATACTCTATCAATCCTTGAAAAATGAAAATGTGTCTTTTGCCTAACTGAGGCAAGAGGCGTAGTAAGCTACAGAATAGCCTAATCAAGGCCCAAAGGGATTCAGGGATTTTTGCCAGAGGCAGCTGGCCAAATGTCTGTCCCAGTCTGATATGTGTTTGTTTGTTTTGCAGGTGACTGAGTGTGAGATCTTCTTGTCTCTGCTGGTGAAGTTTCTGGATGGCGAGAAGCCACAGTGGCTGAGAGCAGTGGCTGTGGAATCAGTCCATAGGCTTTGTGTGCAGCCACATTTATTACGGTAAGGGATATTAAGCTACACAAAAAAAGGCCGCACATTTTATTTAATGAGTGTGAAAACTTTCAAATGTTGTTTTCTCTTTATTTAATTCAAATATGAACTCTATATACTCTATATTATATTCCACAGCTGCACAGAGTGAAAAAAGACTGGAGGTGTTTTGGGCCTACTGCTTTATTGTAGCTAATCATTCCTTAATGACTCTTCAGTTAGCAGCCAAACAGTGTGATGTATCCGGTCATAAGAGTTAATGTGTCTATAATTGCTGATTCATCTACCTCTTGATACAACAACAGAGGTTGAGCTATGCAGGAAAATAAACCTACAAAATCTAAAGTACCACTGTGGTACTTGCTCCTGTACCATCCAAATAGTTTAAGCTGCTAGCATTCTCAGTGTTTCATACAGTTGGTGCTGTCAACAGGATGTTACATAGGTTACATTTTGTGAATACATTGTAACTGTGCCATTATTATGGTTAGAGTGACCAGTTTCTTGCTTACCTCTTGTGTTAACTTCCCTTTTAGTTCGTTCTGCCAGTCGTATGACATGAAACAACACTCCACTAAGGTATTCAGAGACATCGTCAACGCCCTTGGCTCCTTCATCCAGTCCCTCTTCATCGTCCCCAATGCTAGCGCTGCTGCCATTAGTGCGCCTGCTGGTCAGTTGATTTTTAAGAATAATCAAATCCTCATTTTCAGCTCTGTAAGACCGTGATACAGTAATGGGTTTCCTTTTTATTCAGCAATTAGGATTCCTGGAGATGTGTAAAAGTCAATGAATTTTCATTTTAGCCTTAATTCTGTACAGAAATGTGTTCAAATAAAAAAATAAATAAACTCAGATTTAGATTAGAATTTAATTGAGGTGCATTTGAAACATGAAATCCTCATTCATGGATATTTGTAGCAAAATGTGTTTTTTTTATATTTTACTATTTTTCCCCATCTCATGCTTACCTTATTCCACTGTCATTACTTGTCTTATCCACTCCTTCCAGGAGGCTCAGGTTCAGGGACCCAGGGCGCAGCACAGGGAGGTCCAGGGGCAGGAGGGGTCAGTGGCAACCTGACCACCCAGGCTGCATTTGAATACCGTGGTACCTGGATCCCCCTCATGACTGTTAGTGTCCAGGGCAGCGCCAAGGCCACATAGTGAGTGTTGTTACCACACAAACTTATATGACTGCCTTTATCCTTTTTATGTAACGTGTACACACATTTAAATCCTCTAACACACACAGAAGAAGTGAAGAGTTGTTGCGATTATCATCTCTGTGCTGCTAAGTGGCACAAACATGAGCTTGTAGCATCACTATTAAGTAAACTTATCCTGCAAGCAATAATCAGTGACTTCGCACTAAACAACAGGGGATCATAATAAGGCAGAGATCAAAGTTTCAACCCTGCATGAGGAGTAAAAACGCTATCGTCATTAGTCTTTGTTTTTTCAGCGGAAAGCAAGTTTTGAAATGCAGGGAATTATTTTAGCCAGAAGCCTTCCTCTGTCAAAGGGAGGTGCTGTCTCAATTACCCTTTCTGATGTTGTGAAAATCTATGAAATCTATTTCCTGTAATTAGGCTTCTTGCTTTTAGTTTTGGAGGCTGCACAGAGCTGACTCTTGTAGTAGACTTACACACACGCATTTAAATTTATGGATGGATCTTGTAACGTTAATAATGATTAATTTATGAACAAAAATGTATTTCACACCAGCACTTGCACACCTTCGTCTCATTTGTTTTCTCCCTTTTTGCCACCTTCCAGTCTAGAGATGTTGGACAAGGTGGAGCCCCCGTCCATCCCAGAGGGCTATGCCATGTCCGTGGCCTTCAGTGCCCTACTGGACCTGGTGCGGGGCATCACCTCCATGATTGAGAGGGAATTGGCCACGGAGGAGGAGGCAGCTGCTGAGTTCAGGGAGGCTCATCCTGATCAGGAGTGGCAGCCACAACCTGGTGAGAATAAACAGGATGGGAGGAAGACATGCAGGTTCTAAATTAAATATAAAGAGATAACTAAGCTTCAAGAGGCACAGCAAAGTGAAACAAAATATCTGTGCAAACTGTACACATATGTTTACAGTCTCGTGGTAGCACGGCTATGACCTCTGGTGGCCAGTATTGTGCCTTTGTGTCATCTGAGGTTGGTCAATGCTCTGTGGTTCTTTCTCAGGAGCCCACCTGGTGTGGGAGGAGATGGTCAGTGCCTGCTGGTGTGGTCTACTGGCTGCTCTGTCTCTGCTACTAGACGCGAGGTAAGTGGACTCTCTTTTCACTAACTGCTCTTTCACCAGTCATGTTGGATGCACACTCTTGGAAATCAACCATTAGAGAATGAATTGTCAATAAACTGAAAACATTTTTGATGTGTTCACATGTGTTTCCACTCACTCTGTTCCCCCCTCTTGTCCTGCCTCTTCAGCACCGATGAGACGGCCACAGAGAACATCCTAAAGGCAGAGCTCACCATGGCCTCGCTGTGTGGTCGTCTGGGCCTGGTGACGCCTCGTGATGCCTTCATCACAGCAATCTGCAAGGCATCTTTGCCGCCACACTATGCCCTGACTGTGCTGAGCAGCAACTCTGCCAACCTCTCAAGCAAAGGTACGGCACAGATATACCTGGAATACCCAGATAATACTGCAAACCACTTTACAGCTGAGTGTGATATGCAGAGTCGCCGTCCTGTCGGCATCCAACATCTAATACATAACTGTACAACACACAGATGAAACTCCACTTTACAACCCTGGGGATTGCCTCTGATTGTGTGTTTTTATGTTACGCTAATGAGCACCTTGACTGTTTCAGATGGTTGGATGCGCATGCAGAGAGCTTGACATGTAAACTGTTGGTACTCCACCTGTCCCTGTTGCCCTACACTTATTGCGTTAATCCATAACTTTTGACCGTGCCTTCTAATTAGGAACCAACGAGAATGTTTCTGGAGAATGTACACACACACACACACACACACACACACACACACACACACACGCACACACACACACACACACTCAGAGCTGCTCTCAAACCAACCGCTCAGACATTCATTATTTGCATATTAGCTCTCAGAGATAAAGCCTGCAAATTGGGTCTCAACTCACGATGAATGTTTGCCTCGGAGTTAATTAAGAAAGCTTTTCTTGCATGTCGTAAGCTTGGTACAAAACCTGTTTGTGTGTATTACGGGCTTTGATTTAAAGAGTCCTGTGTGTGTTTGCACATGTGTGTTTCTGTCTGTATTCTCCACAGCCTACTCAATCCAGGGCCAGAGTGTGCAGATTATCAGTCCCTCCAGTGAATCTCATCAGCAGGTGGTGGCTGTGGGGCAGCCGCTCACTGCCCAGCCCCAGGGCACTGTGGTGGTAAGGACACACTTGCACGCACATTTATGGAGCTATGAAGAAGCTATGGTTACACTTGACAATGAACATTTTATTTAATGTTGCAGTTATATCATAAAAATAAAAATAATAATAAAAACAGATGTTACAAAGTGCCTCGCGGGACAATAAAAGCAAAATAAATGTAGCAATAATAAATACAATAAAATAACTATTAAAACTGAGCAGCACAAAAAAATGTCTGTGACAATTTGCTCGTAAAATAAATATAAAATAAAAAAGTAAAAGACAAAAACAAAGCTGACAGACATCTTATAATCAAGATAAATTAAACAAACAACAATTTTCCAGAAACTGCTGCGGACAAGCAAAACTGAGCATGAGTAGCCTGAATAATCTAAAAGAGAGCTGTAGTCCTGACCTGAAAGTCCAAGGGAAGACAGAGACCAGATGGGCTCCAGACCATTTCAAGAACAAAAAAACATAACGAGACGAACCTTGAACTATGATTTGACTAGCATTAAGTATTTATAAGCTATATTGTCGAAGGTATAACCCTAAGAATCAAGCTAATGTGCCATGCATAAAAAAGCAATCCCATCCATTGTCTCTGAACTTTCACTGAACAGTTACACAGAGTTGTACCCGTACTCTCAAATAAAATAAAATGCAAAGCAAAGCCATTTGTATGCAGGTTGTCAGTGTTATTAATATGCATAATGTGCACAACAACCCCATTTATAATAACGCCCACATAAAAACAGTCACAGTTACTCTCTCAAGGCAAAATTTATGTCGGGGACAACTGTTATGAATAAGGGCAGGTCATTGTTGCTAAAATTCCCTTGAGGACAATAATAACATTTCAGAAAACATGGAAGTGACCTTGAACCTGACAGCACATTACATATGCTTTAATAAAAAATTTCCCCATAATGATAATAACGTTCACATGTTTTTTCTGGTCTTAAGACTACTTTACGTTTGTGTATTTTGTCCTCTTCTGTCAGCTGACTGCCAAGAATATCCAGTGTATGCGAACACTGTTGAACCTGGCCCACTGCCATGGGGCCGTGCTGGGCACCTCCTGGCAGCTGGTGTTGGCTACACTGCAGGTACGACTACCACCTGGTACCACACACGTATGCACACACTCTTATCTAATCAGACATGGCAAAATAGACCGTCCACATTCTCTCGCTCTCTCTCTCACACTCACACATACGCACACAGGTGCATGTACACAAATTACATTAATACACGCATAAATGTTTAGTTGCATGAGAAATGGGAAAAGAGATGACTTAACAAGAATAATTGTTAATAAGTAAACTAATAAAATGTGTTACTTCATTTGTTTTAAATGTTTATTTTTTGTTTTGTAAATTTCACATAAACAAACACGAGCTGATTTGGATTTTAAATTGAATCATTCTTATCTTATTCACATTTCTTCTTAGCATCATCTACTAGTACGTTAGTGTACACATCTTGTCTGGCCCTTCAGCTTCTCACTTCTCTCTTCCAGCACTTAGTGTGGATCCTGGGGCTGAAGCCGGGGGTGGGCGGTGCCCTGAAGCCTGGCAGAGCTGTGGAGGGACCCAGTACAGTGAGTTTTATGGGAACTGTGCTTTGGAAGCGTTATACTGAATGTCTCTTACCGTTATTGTTGAAAGCCATGAGTTTACTGGCCGTGGTTGTGTCTTTAACCTGAACAGGTGCTGACCACAGCCGTGATGACAGACCTGCCCGTCATCTCCAACATCCTGTCCAGGCTATTCGAAAGCTCACAGTAAGGACCAGTCCTTCATCTGTGAAAACAAACTGTTCATGCCAGATATGCACATATAATATGCTTTATGTATTGTTTTTGTGATCTAGGTACCTGGATGATGTGTCCCTGCATCACCTGATCAATGCGCTCTGTTCCCTCTCCCTGGAGGCCATGGAAATGGCTTATGGAAACAACAAGGTAAAGTCTTCCTGTATTTTAGCACAAGGTGAAACTTTACCTGTCTTTAAACAATTTTAGAGGAGTTGTTGTCTTGCTTCTCTGTCATGGATCACCATTCTTGCATGCATCCAATCAGCAAGGTGCCCCTATTTATATACTTTCTATTGTCTTGTCTTGGTTTCAGGAGCCTTCTCTCTTTGCTGTAGCCAAGCTGCTGGAGACAGGCCTTGTCAACATGGACCGTATAGAGATCCTGTGGAGACCCTTAACTGGACACTTATTGGAGGTAACATCTATTTATAGCTCCAACCCACAAGGTGCAGATAAAGAGCTCTGTTCTAAAACACTACATTTCATTCAAACTCGGTGAAAGATTGAAGATACAGTTTATAAATGTGAAATCATTTCGTCAACCGAGGTCTTACAGTAGCCTTTTCAATCGCTTTAGAGGCGAGATTTATTTTACTGGTTACACATCATCTATTACTGTATATTAACTGTTCAGGGAATTAGACCTGGTAAACTGGACTTAAGGGGGAATGTTTAAATTTGGAAACAGTAATTATCTCTTTTTCCATTGCTGATGATCTCGTTGGAGAAATTTGGAGCCTTCTCTTAAAAATAATGAAAGCCAGAAACTGAAGGAATGTCAAAATTGCCCCCTTCTGCTAAACCCTTTTGGTTACTTTATCCAGTACCAAGTCTCTAATAATGCCCTTGTTTTCCATGGAGTCTGCCGCACATGAGCCCTGAAAGTTAAACTGAAATGAAATTATAGCTGCAAGCAGCAACACAGAGACTGAGCTCCGCTCTGGTGGTTTAGTCATGAAGGAGAAAAATAGCTGAGGAAGCTTTAGAAGGGTTTTTAATGAGAATTACAGCTTTTGATAAAAACAGTGATTTTTTTTAATTTAGATGATTGTTATACCAGAATTATTAGCAGAATATGTAATATGACCTGACCGGAGATTTTGTTGATGGCTCATCACTTCTAAGAAAGAAAGGAAAATCCCCATGCATACTTTGTCTGATGAGACAACATTAGGGGTTTTAAAATAACTTTTTTAAAATGTCTGATCTAAAGTTGCATGCACTGCTTTTTGAAATGTAAAATGACAGATGTTGTGGAGCCCTGGCAGATATATCAGTTGCTAACAGCTATGAGTTTAAAGCATATGTGTTGTGTGCAATTTCTTTTAGAAAAGGTTAACATAGCTTGTTGTAGTTTATACAACACACTCTGTAGTTACTGGAACCCATTTTCTCTTGCCTGTAAGAGGATTAATATGTGTGTTAAGGTCTGTGTTCAGAGGTTTTCTTCACATTTTCTTTGTCTATCTCTCCTCTCTTTTGCACTCCTGTCTGTTTTGCAGAAGGTAAGCTCAGATTCCCTCCTACCATAATCACTGGCTTTTCCCCATATCTTTCCTTTCTCCCAATCTGTTCTCTCTCCCTCTAAGTCTGGCATCCACATGTCGGAGTTGAGAGGTCGCTATGTCGAAATGTGTCCGTTTGCTGCGCCTCAAGTGTTTGACCTTACAGTCTTGTGCACAATTTGCAATGTGAAGCTCTTGATTTGTCACAGAAGCAGAATCTGAAGCTGTACCTGCAAAGTATACTTAATGCAAAGTATACTTAGATAAAATGCTGCTTATCTTTCTTTGCAGGCTTATTCAAATTCAGTGCTTTTATGTTTTGAAGGAAATGTGACAATGAACTTGCCTTTATTATGTCTTTATTTACAGATGCACATTATGATAAAGATTAAGATTAAATGTGAGGCATTAATGATCATGTAAGAAGCCACATTATTTAATAGATACACATGGACCATCTGGGCTCTGAAAGGATACAGTTACAGTACTGTTTCCTCCTAGCAGTCTCTCTGTATGCCTGTAAGCAATACGAAGTTTTCTACGCTTAAAATTCTAAATCCTGACACTAGAAAAATAAAAATCTGTTTGACAAACCTCCCTATAGACCAAAGATGATTCATTTGGATCACAGATTAGCTGAAATGCTTCAAGCAGAAGACAGGTTTCATAACACATTAGTGTACTGCTGACCCCAGCCTCTCAATGTGTATCTACACTAGCTTTCATGATTACATTGTCTGTCAGAGCATAAACTGTTATCACAGGGGAACCCAGTCTCAATCACACAGTTCGTGGTTTATTTCACCCTCCTTGCTTCACACCTACTTATTGTGAACACTGCTGGGAGACACTGCCCTGAACAGCCTCTGCATCTGATCTGCTGTCGTACGCACGTGCCTGCATTTGTGTGTCAATGTGGTCTGTCCCGCAGGTCTGCCAGCACCCTAATTCCAGGATGAGAGAGTGGGGGGCCGAGGCGTTGACGGCGCTCATCAAGGCTGGCCTGGCCTACAAACACGACCCTCCACTGGCTCAAAATCAGGTAGCTAAGAACACAGGTGGTTGTGGCCAAAATGAGAAAAGAGCAGGAACGAAATCTGTGTAAGGAAGTTGTACTTGCCACTGTTACCATTTCGCTCTAAGCTCTTCTCTGTCATAGGAACATTGTAGAGACACATCAGAAAAAGGTGTTGTTGGTCTTCTCTGGGTTTAACTCGTTTGTAATGCTGACATTTGAGAAATCTCCTCCACTGTTGCAGTGTATGTCATGATAGATAAGAGTGTGTTTGTGAGTGACAAGAAAAAGTGACTGTGACATTTCTGTTTTTCACATTTTAAGCATTTGGTGCACAGAGTCTGCGACCTTCACCTTAGTGCGACAGATAAAGGGAATGGCACCAAGCTTATCTCAAAGAGGGCAGAAGAATCGTGTGGAGGTTAATGGGACAGCACAGAGCCGTACGAATGATGGCTGTCCTGCAGAAATGCACAATGCAATAATTTCTTCAAGGCCTTTCTTTCACTCTGGGCAAGCTCTTACCACAGCTGGCTGTTTTGTTAAAATACTGTAATTGTAATTACACTGACTGCATCCAAACATGGCATGATTTACAGAGTGAAGAATGAAAAAACAGAAATAGATTTGATTATGACTCATTGCACATACCTAAAAACACTGAAAGTTTAGAAAACACACTTTTGCAAGGTATGTTAGTTCATGCGTATTTTTTTCCCACCAAAAGACCAAAATAATATCACCCATAATAGCTGCTGTATATTAAAAGACACTGTGTCTGTGTCTCAAAATGACTCAGGCATCTGCATTCATTATGTTCCTCCCCTCATTCAGGTTACTTTAATGTGTACCTGTCTATACAGTGTGTCACCCATGCTACTCAGAGAACAGGGGTTATGCAAGTAATCCATGGCTCGATTGTGTGAGAACAAATCAAGGAAAATGACAGTTATGACTCATATTTAACAACTCTTCCTGCAGAGGCACAAAAATATCTGCCCTGATTTTACCAGGGCTTGGAAATTTGCAAACTCTATAATAACTTGAGCTATAAAAAAAAGATCTGTTGTGGCAGCTCTCAATGTATAAAGTTTCGGTTGATATGGACCGAATATGGAGCATTTGTGTACACATACTTATATAAGTCTCCCGCAAACTGGATGTTATAAAACGGAAAGATAAAGATGACTTTAGCATGTATTCACGAGATTGAATGGTTTTAAATTTTGAATGTATATGTATACATATATGTTCAAAATTTAAAATCATGTATATAATATATTATTTGTGTTGTAATAGCCTCATTTATGAAGTAAAGATTTCATCTTTTTAGATTATTGTCTATCAGTTAACAAGTCAGTTACTATATCCCTCTTTTTTCCCAAAGCGGCTGCAGCTTCTGTTGCTGAACCCTCTGAAGGAGTTGTCCAACGTGCTACATGCAGACATCCGACAGAAACAGCTGGAGAGTGTCCTGCAGATCCTACAGAGTCAGGGAGACAGCCTGGGGCCAGGCTGGCCCCTCGTCTTGGGTGTCATAGGAGCCATCCGCAATGATCAAGGGTAAACACACAGGGGAGGAGGAGAGAATGGAGAAAACAGACATGGCTTTACATATTTAGTTGTCGCTGAAGTATTTCTTGCTGTATGCTAATTGCAAACATTTTATTTGTGAGAGCCATCCTAAATTTCTCTTATAACTACACTTGAATTTACACTGGAATAATTGTGCCGTGCGTCTTGTTTCCCTTCAGCGAGTCATTGATCCGAACAGCCTTCCAGTGCCTGCAGTTGGTGGTGACAGACTTCCTGCCCACCATGCCTTGCACGTGCCTCCAGATCGTAGTGGATGTAGCCGGCAGCTTCGGCCTGCAGAACCAGGAGCTTAACATCAGCCTCACCTCCATTGGCCTACTGGTGAGATGACAGATCTCTTATCTTGTGTGTTTCATGTGCAGACACATAGGCAGGATTCCATGTCAGTGCTCTACTCTCACCTAATAAACCTATAAAACCTATAAAAATACTCTTATTACACAATTAGATATTAGAAACTTCCTGCCATACTTATAGTATTATTGCCACATGACTTGTTCGTTGGGGAATGACAGGCTGGACACTTTTCTTTTCCAATAGTTTTACAGCTGAAACATAGTACGTTTGATCTAATTAGACAATTATACTATCACATAATTCCTTGTTTTGCATTATTTTATCTAATTTAACAGCACTTAACCACACTGCTGACATTTCGCAGATACTTTGTACAGTATTCAGGTCATGCAAAACCCGATATTGATCTGTGGTTTGCAGGATTATTTCTCTTGGAGTGTGGCGGTTCCTGCAAGATTACTTTATGGTAATAGGATAGCAGAACTGCCAGAAGCATTTTACCAACCTTCCTCTTCAATTCATGCCCCCACTCTTTCCCCCCACTTCCCTTTTTTTTTTTTTGCCCACAGTGGAACATTTCAGACTACTTCTTCCAACGGGGCGAAGCCATCACACAGGAGTTGGAGCGGGAAGAAGAAGCTCTGCAGAAGCAGGCCCAGGAGAAAGGCGAGACCCTGAACAGGCCATTCCACCCGGCCCCTCCCTTTGATTGCCTGTGGCTGTGCCTCTACGCCAAGCTGGGCGAGCTGTGCGTCGACCCACGGCCCGCTGTGCGTAAAAGCGCTGGGCAGACGTTGTTCTCCACGATCGCTGCCCACGGAACCCTGCTGCAGCAGCCCACATGGCATATTGTGATCTGGAAGGTAGCATGAAGGCATTTGTCATTTTCTTTTCATTTTGTTATGATGGAGGTGGAGGTGGAGGAGGCTGTCATCAATATTGTTTGTGCAGAATACTCTTAAAATAAATATATTTATATTATGAGAAACACACTTTAAATCCAAAGTATGTTTTGTTTTTCTCAGATTGTCTGTGACATATCAAAAGATCAATAATAACTTGTATGATTACATTAGATTTAATGCCTCTTAATAATTATCTCATTTAAAATGATTTTAGTCTCAAATTTAAATAGGTTGCTGTTCTGTAATTGACCAAATGCAATGGTCTGCCGCTTGAACTATCTTGTTGCCCCTAGGTCTTGTTCCACCTGCTAGACTGCGTGAGGAAGTCCTCCACCACAGCGGACAAGGAGAAGATTGAGTCTGGCGGCGGGAACATCCTGATCCACCACTCGCGCGACACAGCTGAAAAACAGTGGGCGGAGACGTGGGTGCTGACACTAGCCGGGGTGGCACGCATTTTCAACACAAGGCGGTACCTCCTCCAGCAGTTAGGTTAGCCATGCATACTGTGCTCTTAAACTGAACCACTGTATCTGATACTGGTGTACAAACCGAGACAGTTCACTACAGCTGCCACAGAATTGTAAACAATGTGAATTACATATTGAAATGTATTCATAAATCTGTGCCAAGTGTAGCAAAGGTCCAGAAAAGGCCCAGCTGTTACTGCAATATTACCACACATTAAGTCATGTTAAGCCCCATGCAGACAGGATTAATATTCCAGGGAGATATGAATGATAAAACATGAGCTCCTCATTAACTGCTCTCATTCCTCTGAACATTTTAGCCAGTGCCAAATTACAAGAGGTGACTCATAATATACAACACATTCCCAGCCTACTACACATAAAATCACTTAGAGGAAGGCTGCTCTTCCCACACACAACCTAGAAAAAAATGAATAACTGTTGCTGGCAATGTAATGTCACCGTATGGGCCTCCGAGGATGATTTTATGTCATTGAAAATAGGCTCATATTGACAAAATGTATTAACAGGAAACTGTGTTTTTGACTGATACACCTGCAGCTCTGGCTGTACTTCTCACTATGTGGCCTCTTATGAATTGTTAGTTGCCTCATGTTGGTCTGAAACCTCACATATCAGCGTGCTAATTGTCACACTTAATTCACAGTTGGCACACACCGCTAATTGGCAGTCTCACACTCTCCCATCATTTTGCTGCAGGTGATTTCTTCGAGGCCTGGGAGGTGCTGCTGAACCACATCCAGTCAGCTGCTCTCAGCAAAAACAACGAGGTCTCGCTGGCTGCCCTCAAGAGCTTTCAAGAAATCCTCCAGATTGTTACACCTGTGAAAGACTCGGACAAAGCAGGTGATGCGTTTGCTGCTATGGGCGTTCCCCCAGTGCTCATTGACCCCCTCTCAGCATCTGGTCCTGGCAGACCCCTGGTGCGTTCAGATTCGCTGGTCGAGAGGCTCACGCGATACAACGGCGCTGAGCTGCAAGCCCCTCCCCCAGGGGAGGAGTCGGCCTTAGAAGATTCGGCTTTGTGGTGGTCAGCGTGGAACACGTGGTATCGAACTGGAACAGACAGCACGAGACCACCTAGTGGGCCAACAGAGAAGCTCTCCTTCATCCCCAGCCAGCCTTTCCTCACAGCATTGATCCAGATTTTCCCCGCACTCTACCAGCACATAAAAGCTAACTTTAGTATGGAGGATCTGAAGAAGCTGGGGGTCATCCTCCATGGGGCTGTGTCCGTGCCTATCAGCAGCGATGCCTCGCCCTTCATCCTTCCCTCCTACACTGAGGCGGTGCTCACCAGCCTGCAGGAGGCTGTGCTCACCTCTCTGGATGTTTTGCAGAAGGTGGGCAAAGGAAATGTATTATCAGTAGGGATGCAGCGATTCTGAAATTCTGGGCTGATACTGACGTTTAAAACAACAGTTTGACCGATAGCTGGTACTGCTGGGTTTTTGTGTTGTTGCTTTTCTTTCTCTTGTTATTAAATCCCCCCCCCCTTTGTGCCAAGGACACAAAGAAATCTTCATTATAACAAATCAGTTTTAAGGTCATACAGAGCACAGATTCAACCGTACTCATTTATGAAACAACCTTTCAAATGACCTTCTTTCACATGAAAGATTTTTTATTTTTTTTAAATCCTTTATAGCCTGCTATACAATGACCTACTCCATGGTAAGAATTTCCCAGTACTTAAAAAAGCCATACAAACTAATAGCAGGGATACCGGTGCCTGTAGCTCAAGAATGTGATACAGATAAACATCAGCCACTGTCATCAGTGAATGTCATCTTATTTTCTCATAAGCCAATAGCAGTCTGCAAGTCGAATGTTGCCTGAGACTGATGTTTGGCCGATATATCAGTCAATTCTAGACTGTCAGCAAACAAAAATATAGGTAGAGCCTGAGGGGTCTAAGACACAAACTATATAAACACAACGTCTCCGGTTTGGATCCAGCAAGGGACCTTTGTTGTATGTCATCCTCACCTCTTTCTCTCTCTGGATTTCCAGTCTAGCTATCTGCTTTACAATGTCAGAAATAACATTCTTAAAAGTAGATAAATGAAAGGTAGAAAACGTAGCTATCCTCTAATGTAGGAGCAGCCCGAATTCTTTAATCTGGTGTTTATCATATAACTCACAACACTCCAAATTACTTTGTAAGGGTTCCAATAGATGATCATTTCCATAATTTATAATTCTGATGATTTTTTTTGTTCAGTCATCAAACTTCAAACTGTAAGAAAATAGTAAGATGTGCCAAGACCAAAGTGATGTCTTTAGATTGCTTGCTTAGTTTAACCAAATAGTCCAAAGTTTATATTTCTGTTGATGTAAAACAGAGAAAAATATTTATTGTAGGTAAAATATATATTTATATTATTTCCTTTTATCTTTATTTTTATTTGGCTAATATACTTGATGTATATAATCGGGAAAAACATTTCCTTGTACCTTTAATTAACACCTTTACTTGATATAGCAACTCCTTACTCTCCCTGTCAGCCAAAAGTTATTCCTTCCCATTTTGTGTCAGCTCAGTCCAGGAAACAACGTGTCAGTCTGCTAAATAATGCAATATGCACTCCTGTGGTGGATGTCAGCAGTGTTTGTTCCTCCGTTCCCTCCCTGCTGCAGGCCATCTGTGTGGGCCCGGAGAACCTGCAGGTCATGTACCCGGCCATCTTTGAACAGCTGCTACTCTTCGTGGAGTTCTCCTGCAAGCCTCCTCAGTACGGCAGAATGGAAACCAAACACGTGGCAAATGCCAAATACAACCAGGTAGGGGGAAATGGAATTGGCCATAATCCTGCTTGGTTTTCATTTGCAGTTTGTTTTGTTTTACAGTTTGTTTCATTAAAATGTTGGATTGTGTGCACTGTTAGTCATCATCCTTCACTCTTCAAACATTTTTAACAAGATCATCTCTCTTCTTTGATGTTCATGAA
The DNA here is from genome assembly GCF_965226575.1 of Pagrus pagrus. Taxonomy (NCBI): domain Eukaryota; kingdom Metazoa; phylum Chordata; class Actinopteri; order Spariformes; family Sparidae; genus Pagrus; species Pagrus pagrus. Next base: position 17,068,915 of record NC_140194.1, read on the forward strand.
GCACCTGCTCTCCTTCCCCGCCTCAGTGTAGTTCAAATGAAATGCCTATTGTGGCCCTTCATGAGATTGACAGGTTCCCCTGGACCCCCATTATTAGCCCCAAGCAATTTCTTCCCCATATTCTCCCCTGTATGCTTCGTCTTACTGGCAGCAGGCCACAGAAATGTTCCACTACATATCAGTTCAAATACAGTTCACATTAAATTACAAAGGACCTTGGTGATCTTGAGCAAGATTACTTCATTTATAAGACCCACAAACTTATTTCACAACATGGTTCTGATATCAGTTATTACTCCTTGGTGTTCTTGAAACCTCCAAAATCCATAAGCTTCTTTGCCTCCAGGAGAATGGTGAAAGTTGTCTTGCTCTAGCACTAGCAGGTTGGTACAGACACGCTAAGAACTGTTAGCACTACGAGCTTCATGTCTCAAATCCTGCATGTGGGGTCCAGACTCAGCCCCATCCTGGACATTTGTGTTGATTTGAATCTGTTTAAATTGTTTAAGTTGGTGGATCAAACAAAATCCCCCAGCTAAACAGATGTTATGGGTGGTCTTTATTGCCTCATTGGCTTTTATCCAGCGTTGTCAGATTGCCTCAAATGTCCTTGGTGCTAGGAGTGAGTGTTTTTTTTCCCCCTTAATCATTCCTGATCAATAAATCTCATTTAGCCAACAACAACACTGAAAATTCGATTCAACTTAAGCACCAGTTTAATTGCGATCTTCTCTCATTCTGTTTCTTGGGACTACTCACTGGATAACCATTTTAGATCCAGCTGTTTGCACCGGTGAGTTCTGTCATCTCCTTCAGCCCCCTCTATAGTTTTACTAAGATGTGCTGAATGGTGACGACCTACCCTCTGCGGTAGATGAGAAATCACACCGCATGGTAGGCTCTCATGTCTCATCTGCCTCCTTCACTCACTCCATGCTCCCCCTCTCTGCCTGCCACTAATTTGGCGGTTATGCCTCTGTGTGCACAGTCCCTGTGCAGTTCCATTTTCAGTTGATTTTGTGTTTTTGGTGATGTTCATATGCACTCATGTGGTTCTCTTACTATTTCTTAAAGACACACTTTGTAGTGTCAAGTCATTTGTTTGGCTATAACTTGTCAGTTACGGTCCTCATATAAGTCTAACAAAACCTGAAGCAGACTAATAGCCGCTGTAACTTTAAAATACATTTGTGTGTTACTTGTATACTTATACAAAGTGTGCCTTTAAAAAAACTGCTTTCAATGTGGCTCTGTCAAAAATGTAGGCATGAGACTTTTCAGATTTGTTTGACTGATGTCTCCCCCCTTTTTTTTCCCTCTTGTTAAATCCTCTTGCCCACGCAGGCGGAATGGGTTGCCTTAAACTATGTGCCCTTTGCTGAGCGCTCCTTGGAGGTGGTGGTGGACCTGTACCATAAAACAGCGTGCCACAAAGCTGTCATCAATGAGCAGGTCCTGCAGAACATCATCAAGGTATTTTCACCCTGATAGGGTATTCATGATTTCCATGGTCACGAAAAAATTACAACGGTAACAATAAGACCAGCTAGCCTAGCCTGTCCAATAAGATCACTGCATACCTCAAGAGGAAAATACAGTTGTCAGTTACTCTGTTCACATGTTCATTCTCTCCAGTGGGGAGTCATGTGTTAATGTTAGGCTAACCCCGAGGCCTAACTGTGTTTGTTTAGTTTTTTGTTTTTGTTTTTTAGCACTAGCCTAATAAGGACAACGAGTTCTTGAAGTAACTTTCTCACATGACTTTCTCCTGGCCACCCATTGAGCACCAGTTATTGCTGAAAATGGGGTTCGATGTTATGAGAAGGTTTTGTTATTTAAAGAGTGTATTAACACAGGAACACACAGGGTGGGAAATTGCTGCCACACTGCTATCTACTGGATTAAACCTATAGGGAAGTTGAACTTCTGGCATACCTTATCAATTGTGTCAGAACAGCTTTTTTCCATTAACTGACTGAGGATAAGTACCAGCTTTGGCATCACGGTGTTGATTTTCTCTTCAAGCTGCTAAAATCGTTATTTTCATATCAACAATGGATCAAATGACTACATGTATCTGAAAGGGGGTCGCTCATAGTGATGAACCTACAGAGAAATTACCACCCAACTCTGCAGTCGATGATTTTAGTCACTGTTTCAGTTTTTAAACCCACATCACTGTTTTGCTTCACTCTTACTGCTCCCATCAGAGCCATTTTTGGGTGCCGGATTCAGCTGTTTTCAGGGAAAAGGCTCTAAAAAACCCTTCATACACACCGTGCTCGGCATCGTCAGCACACAGACAAGCTTAGCTACAAGCTGGTGAATGTAGTGGAGCATTTAGCAGCTAAAGAGCTGCACAATTTCATCAGAATGTAATAGTATCACAGGTTATTCCCCCCACAACAAATGTGAATGCCCGGAACTGAATTCTCAACAGGCCGACTGAATTCCAATTTTAAAAAACATCTGCTACTTCTTTAATGGCGTGTCAGTTTACAATTCAATACGTTACCCCATTTACCCATAAAAACAGTGACATTGGTCTTCAGGTTTTAACAGACGGGCCTCCAGCTCCCCATTTGAAACATGAAAGGAATAAAATATTCACTAAGTAGTCGATCGAGAGCAAAACAGAACTTAAAGTAAATGCTAATGTTGCTCTGTGTCTGCTGGATGTGTAAATAAGCCAGTATTCGCTAAAATCGCCAGTTAGTTATTAGCGTCATAGGGAGATAATGTCAATATCTTGTTTATAGCTTGTTATGCCTCCCCAAAACGGTTACTGAAGGATTGAACAAACAGACATGCAGTATATATGCGGTGGCATACATAGGTCAGCAGTATCGTAGAAAGGTGCAGAAAGGAGGTCAGAATGATCGTTGTTCAGGGTTTTGTCTGTAGTCATGTCATGTCTTCTAACAGCCTCTAAGGGGCAGACAGGCCAACCATGAATGAGTGAGAAAATCTCTGACTGAAGCCCAGTTCCACTCCGGCCCCTACACATTCTCCCCCTACTCACTCTCACAGTGGGAGTGGGTTACAAAACCTTCCTACACTGAGTCTGCATTGATGAAGGCTTACAAACCACAGTCCTCTCAAGTGCAGCACCTCTTTTGTGTCTGGGATGGAAGACAGCCACATGTACCTACAAAATTGAGCTCCGTGGGGATAAGTAATAAGCTGCTTTACCTCTGACAGACACATCATGGACACATCATAGACACACAAAGTTGAATAATTGTATGAATGTATAATGAATAATGACACAGAGCTGAAACAACCAAATTATTGTAGTGTTAATGAATGAGTGTGCTATGTCCTTGTCCACACACCAACATCTTTGACAGTGCTGTGTATAAGATAATCTTTAAATATTAGTTTAATTACCCAGCCGAAAGATAAGATATTGCTTGGACACCATGCTGACGAATGTTCTGTTTCCATTGGAGAAAGGTGAGGGCATCCTAAAGCTTGCTGGTGTATTTATACCGTCCGTCTCAATTAAGAGACCCGAGACTGTGACTCCACACAGAGTTACATTCCGTCGTGGAGTGGCAGGGTGTAGAGATCGTATTGGAATTGGATGCTGATGTTGTGAGTGCGTTATTTTCCAAGAAAAATGGATGTAAAAAAGATTCAAAGAATTGCTCTGTCGATGTCCAGCAGCCTCTGGGGAACTCTCATGCCAACTGTGTCTCTGGCCTGATATTTAGCTTTTATATAGCAGACGTGAAGTACAGGTGGTGTCTAATATTGGCAGCTTTTTCCAAACATTTTACGTATGCATTGGGTCAAAAAACAAAAGATTTTGTTTGTGTGAGTCATCAAAAGGCTTAGCTTTTTAAAGCTGGCACTGAGTATCCCATTTTATCCAGTTTCTGACACCTGTGTTTAACTACTCTTTTCCCATAGTCAAACTGAAGACAGTGGATTTGCCAAAGAACTATTAAGAATGTTCCCTAAGGACAAATCTGGCCATTTCCCTTTTTTTGTCTCCAAAACAAGAGGCGGTACTTGTAAAGTCTCAACCTTGGGGAAACCAGCTGCTCTCTGCAAAGAGGACTTTGTTATGAAGATGGTTTATTACTTGTTCTGCTTTTATAGACTTGAATAGGATCACTGCTGATGCAAACATGTCTTTTGAATGTAAACTCTATGGAATAAAATCATACACTTCAGTATTATATAGAAGAAGTACTTCAGTTAGTTTTGTGGATTGTATCTTTAGTTTTTGTGTTTCAGTCTCAATCTCTTGTTATTGCAGTCTCTTCCTTTCTTTTCCCTTTCACCCTTCAGACTTTAAGAATGCCCTTGGGCTTGAAGTATGCCTGTCCATCAGAGAGCACCTGGAAGCTCGCGGTTTCGTCCCTGCTCAAGGTGCTGTCTATAGGACTGCCGGTGGCACGTCAGCATGCTTCATCTGGGAAGTTTGACACTATGTGGCCAGAGCTGGCCAATGCCTTTGAAGACTTTCTTTTTACCAAAAGGTACAGATGTATACAACGTTAAAGTTACATTATGCACAATTTGGAAAGCTCAGAGTACCAAGCTCATTGTTATGGTGGTTTTCCTTTTATAGCACACCTCCAGATAACCTGTCCATCCAGGAATTTCAGAAGAATGAAGCCATTGATGTAGAGGTAAATACTTGTTCCTAGTATCCGGTCTAATAGCATGAGTTTGTGATTTAGTCTACATCAGCATTCTCCCTCTCCCTCATTCATTTTAGGTGGTCCAGCTGATCAGCACAGAGATTTTACCGTTTGCCAATTTCATCCCCAAAGACTTTGTTGGCCAGATCATGGCTATGCTCAATAGAGGCTCCATTCACTCACAGTCTCCTTCGTTCACAGGTAAGATATCACTTTTGCAGCTAAAATAATTCGACTTGTATTGTTTGTATTGTTTACTCATGTTTCTGACATTTATGGCACAGCAGGGTGGCCAAGTGAATGAATCGTACTGTTACCAAGTCCTTGATTTGTTGCAGAAGTCCTCTCTGTGACTCATCACCAACAATGGCTCCTGTCAAACTCTCATGTGTTGAGCAAGACAGTAAAGCTGGCTGTCCACTGACTGTAAATCTCTCTGGAGAGCAGCGTCAGCAAAATAATCTAATAAGTAAATGGTTTTCTCTTGACAGAGGCAGAGATCGATGTGCGGATGAGGGAAGAGTTTTCTAAGGTGTGTTTTGAGACGCTGCTGCAGTTTTCCTTTAGCAACAAGGTGTCCACCCCGCAGGAGGGCTACATCTCTCGTATGGCGCTCTCCGTGCTCCTCAAAAGGTCCCAGGATGTTCTCCGACGCTACGTAGAGGATGAGAGGTTGAGTGGACGCTGCCCTCTTCCCAGGTACACCCCACATAAGACACCTGCTTTGGCCTGTTTTTTTTTGTTTTGTTTTTTACATGTTTTTGAACAGATGTCCCCCATCAGAAATTAAGCTTCGTCATGATTCTACCACTGAGACATTTAGCAATGCAGTACCAAGACCACCCCGGCCACCCAGCCATGCAACCATTATTTTTCCTTTTCACTTTTGTAAACAACACAAAAAACTGGTCTTATCCAGTTTTACACACTGGCACCACATTCCAGGGTTGGGTGTAACGCTTCATTATGCAATAAGTGATTTTTTTTAAAGAGACAATGGAAGTTAAATGATGCCCAAGGGGAAATTGCACCATTAGTACAGAAAATGCCAAAGGGATGTTAGAGGGAGTTTAGAAAATTGGATAATTAGAAAATACACATGAATAGCAAATGCAAGGTTACAAATTCAGACAAACAACATTTTAAAAACTAAAAAAACTAAACTAAAAAAGTGCCTTTATATTACACATAACCCTAACACTTTATAGCAATTTACATTTATTAATCACTTTTCTATTGCCCATATGTGAGCAGATTGTAACGTAACGTGAAAAATTAGACCTTCCCCGTCTCTCTTGGTTGCCTATAAAAGCCTGTGGACGACTTGTTTAAGTTAAGAGAATTTTCCACGACAGTCTGAAAGATGTGACTTTATGCACGTCTCAGTGGATCTCTCTGCTCCGCTAACAGAGAGCAACAGTAGCTAACGTCAGTTTAGAAATGGAGTCCGCTAACATAAACTAACGACCGGTTTTCCAGCACAACGCAGAAGTTCCACAGAGCCCCTTTATATACAATATATATATATATATATATATATATATATATATACTGTATATGAATGGAAAGAATGACAAAGTTGTGGATTGCATTTTTAGAGCATAAAAAAAAAAAAGCAGAACATAAAGAGTAAAATACTGTCTACTATATGAAAATGTGAAGAAATTACTTACAGGGGAACTCAACCAAAAAATACATCGAAAGTGTGTTTAAAGGTCTTTAGTACTGCTGCATCTGTGAAAACAGTTGAATAAAGCTTTTTGTGTACTCCATAGATTTAGCATTACACTCCTAATTTAATGAGACAATTTGTGAATGTGGGAGGCCGCTATAGAACTTACAAAAAATACAAACTGCTACACATAAAAAAAAAGGTGTTTTTAAGGGTACAAATAGAACAAAATGTTCCTTGTTGTTTTCACCCTTCCTCGAACTGTAGTATCTACCGGTTTGATGTCTTGTGTGTCTTTGTAGCTAATGAAGGTCTTTTCCCTTTTAGGCAACAAGTGACAGAGATTATCTTTGTCTTGAAAGCGATCAGCACTTTGATGGACTCGCTTAAAAAGACACAGCCAGAAAATGGTGAGTATCAAACTGTGTCAAGGATTAAATAGATCTTGGAAAGAGGTGACACAATGTCAAAAAACTTAAAGGAAAAATAATAACGCCACCATGCCACCATATGCATCGTCTGTTCATTTCAGATAAATGTGTCAGAGTACAGTTGGGACCATTTTTCAAATGAGTTTTATCTCCAATCTGGGTAGAAGTGTTTACGTTTCCAGCAAGGTCAATTACTAGAAATGACTTTTTTTCTAACCACCATAGATTGAAATGAGACATTCTAAAATTACGTTTTTGAAGTGTCCTTCAAGATGTTTGCATTACAAACCTCATTTCCATACGCCTGTGGGAATTGTATCAAGCAAATGATTTCTTTGATTGCCTTCTATCACAATTCTCTTCTCCTCTCCCTCCCGTCCCCGCTCCTCCTTTGTATGTTTCCCTCTTGCTCTGCAATTCTTTTGTTTACTGTCTGCAGTGGATGGCAACACATGGGCTCAAGTGATTGCCTTGTACCCCACACTGGTAGAGTGCATTACCTGCTCTTCATCGGAGGTGAGCTCAGCCCTGAAGGAGGCCCTGGGGCCCTTTAAAGACTTTATGCAGCCACCTGTCTCCAGAGTCCAGAATGGAGAATCCTGACCAGGCTCGCTCTCAGCTCTTTGTTTTTTATAATGAAGAAATCTTGAATGTGTCTTCTCAACCCACGTGCTTTACAAGTGCACGGACATGAACTCCATGTGAGCCCCATCTACGGTGACATGAAGCAACCCACGGTGAACGGAGATCCGAGGAACGGCTCGGACCACGTCGATGACCCCGACCTTCATACGCATCATCGTATGCTTCTTATGTGAGCTGATAACGCCTCTCTGCCCCCCCCTCCATTCTCATACAGACTGGTTGCACTCTTGTGTTAACTACAGAGATTTAAAAAAAAATTGCAGTGTTGCCTCTGGGTTTAGTTTGTTTTATTCTCATGATGAGGCCGAGTCGATGTACAGTGTGTGGTGATAGTGTTGATGATGTAATTAAGAAAAAAAAATGCAAAAACTGGGGCTTTATTGATCTAAAAAATGAACACTTAGACTTTTGCAACATTTTCAACAGTGAGGATTTTATGCAAGAAAACAAATCTTACTGTAACATTCCATGTCATCTTTAGCCAGCCATCTGAGAAGGGATGTATTTGTCTGTATAAAATAAATGGGACAATTCTACAATCAGCTCTGTGCTGTGAGTGTGCTCACTTACAATTCATGTTAAGTTCCTTACCAAAACACAAGTAAAGGTATTTAAAAAAAAAAACAAGATGTTCTTTCAACAGTCCCTTTTATTTAAATGTCATATTAGTAGTGTTTTTAGATAAAAAGAAAAAAAAAACAGCATTAGAATTATTAAATATCATATGGCTAAAATTTCACCACCACAATAGGCATAAAAATGTTATAGTTGATCAAGGTGGTCCTGGTTCAAATGTGTTGATTCAATAACAAGTACTTGCTGATAAGCATTATTTTGTTTTACGTTTCATTCATCTTTAATCTAATGATTTTTTTGATCCTGTGTGTATCGAACAAACTCGGTGTTTAAAATTGAAAACTTCAAAAACAAAATAAACAACAAAACGGCAGCTATAAAAAAAAAAAAATGTATGAAGATTGCAGCTATAACACCTATTGCCTGCAAGTGACACAAGTGTTTGCCTCTAAGAGTTAACATAGACAGGTCTACATCTGCTGGTCAGAACCAAAGCCCCCAGGAAAGAGTGGCAGGATTTGACACAGATTTGAATAGGACTAGTTGGTGAGTGCAAAAATGGCGCCTATTCAGTCCAATGGGAATTTCTCACCTGGTGCTGACGCCATTTTTGAGCATCCAGGTTTACTTCCCAGCTGAGTGTTGATGTCCCATCCAGGTCTTAATAATAGATTCATGTTTTATTGCTATTCAAGTTAGCGTAGAGCTAAACTGGAAGATAGCTGACTCTTGGCTGGTTTCTAAAGCGCATGATCCGAGCCCCACAATGAGGAAGATATGTGGAAGAACCAGGTAATTGTATACGTTTCCAGTTTTTATTATACATCAATGGTCTGGACCTCTGCTTTCTTTTACCATTGGTTGTTTGCAAGCCCCTAGGAAGAGCGCCATGCTTTGAAGCCAGTTTTCATAGTGGCCAAACCGTAAAATAAAAAATAAGTTTACATTGTGAAAGAAGTGGCTGTAAAACTGTAGGTACACAAACCATTCAAGTTAGCTGGGTGCTAAACCTGTGCGCACGATCTATGGGCCACGCAACGGGAAATCTTAAATCTTAATCTTGGTATTTCCATACTCGGGAAGTCGAGCTTTTTTGGCTTCAAAACGCCACTGAGCAGCTTTCATGGGACTGAATGGGGCTCCGCCTCCAAGGCCGTGTCCGTGTTTACATACTTTAATTTGATCAAAAAACACATTATTTTCTCATATGGTGCATTGCTGCAGCATCCCTTTTCACACTGTCTTGAACACTCTGTTTTAGCTACACATGCACATTACTTAACGAGCAGGATGTAGCCAATCAGAGGCAGAGTAGGGCGGGTCATGCTGAGCAAAGTAGTATGATCTAAAATAACGCCACTAAAGCGGTAGCAACTGTATGTCTGCTGACTGACTGAAGTGTATATATTTTATAATAAATATATTAAAATATATATTTATATAATGCCTGTTACATAGTGACGCACATTAGTTAACCTTTTACGTGCACAACAATGCTACATGACACAATAAAGGAAAGGCAAAAACCCAAAAAGCACAATATGACCTCTTTAATACAATGTCCTTGGTCATAACTGAACAGCTCCCCTTGTGGAGAAAGTGCAGCCTGCTTAACGTGAATTAGTCTGAACTGAATTAGTGACAGGGAGAAAGAAACGATTCTAAACATGTCGGGCTAAATCACAGAAATTGATTTAAAACGACACCTGGAATCTTAGTAGCTGAACATTTTTTTATTTTTAATTTTTTTGCATTTTACAGAATTTTAATATTTCACTATAAGATCACCTTATTGTAACATGGCCCACAAAATTTGATACCGTTAATTAATATTAAGGTGTGGCACTCTAAAAGCAGCCTTTAATACGTACTTATTGATATTTCCCGGTGATAATATTGGATCCAAGTTGCAGATGGACATTTTAGAGAGAGCATTCTGTATAGTCTCTTGCTCTGGGTGTCAGCACTGTGCAGTAGGTGGGGTTATACAACACAACGCAGTGACAACAGGGAAACCTCAGGAATAGAAAACACCTCTTTACACTTGTGATCGTCGTGCTCGGTGCCCACACACGGAATTTCACAGCGAGCCTCCCCTGCGTGCTGCTGGGACCCCTGCGCTCCCTCTCCGTGTCCCCCCTGGAGGTCCTCGAGCCGGAGTTTGAGATCATCCAGTAGGTCATATGAGGGGAAAGGAGCGTTTTGTGGTTAGGGCTGAAGAAAAGGAGGAGGAGGAGGAAGGAGGGAGGAGGAGGAGGAGGAGGGAGGAGGAGAGCGCAGGGAGCAGCTCTGCTTGGGCGGGGTTTCCCTCGTATTTCAAGTCTGCACAGAAGAGGAGCGGAGCGCGGAGAGGACGGACCAGCTCCGGCTGCATGGGAATGTCGCTGTGGTCGCTGCTTTTTTTTTTTTCTTCTTCTTCTTCCTCTTCTTCTTCTTCTGTCTTGACGACATTTTCTCGCCTTTTCCCAAACGTCCTCGCTCTTCTATCGCATTTTGACCACGCACTGGCTGAGGTAGTAGTTTGTGCTGTTGGTTGGGTTGTGACACTGCCCGCTATGGAGATGACTGCGCAAGCTACTGCCTTGCTAGTGCTGGTGCCTTCCTTCACTTCAGCCGAGGAAAAGGAAAGAGAGAGAAAAAAAAAAGAAAGAAAGAAAAGAAAAGAAAAGAAAAGCCCAGGCTGCTCTCAACGCTCTTGTACTGTTATAACAGGTAATGCATACCGCCAGTGTAGTGTGGCTACCGTTTTATACCGGGAGCTGCATTTTACTGCTTTTTCTCCGGAACATGGCTTGTATGGTTGCATTGTTGCATTTCTAAGAAAGCTGGAGCCGATTGTGAACTGTATCGTGTTTCATCCAATAAAACGGTGAATGATGGTGGTGGATTTTAAAAAGCACTTTGTATGCAGTTTTAATTTCATGTGAGATTTTGGACCATGCATGTCATTCAAATTGATGCCTTAATGCCCCCCTGTTTTTTTTTTGTTCTGCAGGATGGAGGAGAAAAGCTTGCTTGTGTCGGATGGAAATCCGATATGCAAGTTTTTTATAATTTGTATGCACATTTTAATGTGCACGAGGAAGTCGATATCTGGTGTGGATTTGCATAGTTTTCCACCACCTCAGGCGGAGTGGGCTGTGTAGAAAGCATGTAGGTCAACAGTACTGTTGCTATGAGGAGAGGAGTGACGTGGCTCCTGCTGCCCACAGAGGTATCCTACAATACATCTGCTCTGATACGCACAAGCTGGCTTTATGGCTCTCCCCGACATCCTTTGTTGATAATGCTGCATACCCTCAGACACTGGGGCAGATAGCGTGTGCTCCTCCTGCACCTAAACACCCTCTCTATGCAGGGCAGACGCAAATCTGTGCAGCGCCTCCGGCACTGTGCACCTAATAATCTGATTATTATGCTAAATCTGGATGGTGTGTGCCTCAGCGCTTGAACTCTATGGTATGCACAGACAGACACACCACATGACCCAACCCCCCCACGGGCGTTTGAGCAGTGGTGTCCTCACAGAGGTCTGGGAGTGCAGCGCTGATGTGGGTCATGCGTTGTGAGTTAACCTTTGAAATCCTCCCTCTGCTGCCCAGCAGCATCTGGTTGCTCTGTATCACATTAGTATGGGCAGGCAGGGGTCTCGTGATGGGGGTGGGGACCGGAATGGGTAATGAGCTTTGATTGGCTGCAGGGGCCGGGCAGCCTGGGTCGATGAAACCGTGCAGGGACTGCAGTCTTGTGTTCAGACCCCCACACAGCCCAGATGATAGCACGCCGCTCACTCAAGCTGACTTACTGACTGAAGATTGAATCCTGCGTTTGACCTTCCAAGAAGACACCCATGAAATATTTATGAGCTCACACTTGATAGTGTGTTGGGCAGAGTTATGTTCATCTTGGGCCGCAGCTCTGCCCACTAGCATCTGTGCCGATATTAAACCATAAATTCTGCTCCAGCCGCTCATTGTAGGGATACACGTAGGCTGAGAAGGAGAAGAGAAGAAGCTGACTAGTAAACAAACCACACAGGAGACTTGTAGTTATCGTCAAGCCTGTTGAGTATCAGTCCTACAGGTCTGCCTCATAGAAATATTCAAATAAGTGTCTTGTCTCATGCAAGAAATACAAGTAATCCAGCCCCCAGGGTAAAACCAAACATCATTTATCATATCCTGGCTGTAAAGAGAGCCAGCTTATGGACCAGTGAGCAGCGTGTCCTCCTCATCCATCTTGTGTCAGAGCTCTCATTTGAGCCGGGCCGCAGATAAATCATACTTCAGGCAGCCGAAGCCCTAAAGCAGTAAATTAGAGCCCCCTGTGAAAAAGCTGCCCGCTCAGATGGGTATCACAGCTGCACCGTCGAAGCAGCCGCACCCTCGTCCTGACAGCACGGTCGACCCTCGTGTGTTCACCAAATAGCTTCACATGTGTAATGCAACATGTTTGGAACTGGAGCCGAAACAATTAGGAGTTGATGGTCAGGAAAGTATTCTCTCCATAATAGTCATTTAAAAAGCAACATGCCAAGCATAGCTGGTTTCAGCTTCTGTTATGTGATTTCTGGTTTCTTTTAAAGAGCTGCAACTATCAGTCCTGCCAAATATTTTATTAAATATCTGATCAGATGTTCTTTGCATGTAACAGTGAAAAATGCCAACCACACTATCCTCGGGAGAGACGATTCAGTCCTTACAAGTCTTCTTTTGTCTGACCAATGGTCAAAAACCCAGAAATACCCAAGTAACTTTAATATAAACCAAAAAAAAAGCGATGAATCGATGAAAATCAATAGCTAATTAGTTTGCTTTCGATCAATTGTCGCAGCTCCAAATGTAAATGTGATTTTCTTTGGCTTTTGAAATGTTGGACAAAACAAGAAATCTGAAGACGTCAACTTGGGCTCTGAGAATTGTGATGATCATTTTTCACAACTTTTGGCCATTTCATGTATTAAATTATGAAATTATTTGACATCAGCAGAGTATTTGCCAATTGTAGATCTGAAACGAATTCCTAGAAAATATCTGGCAAATATTTCGCTAATAGATTCTAGTGCCTGCCTGATATATCAGTTGGCCAATACTGGCAAATGTGAGACAAATGTGCCGATATGACCAAACATTAAAAGATGCGTGGGGTAATTTATATTCATTACATTCCCATTGAAGTTTGTAGATCCAGTGCACTGATGTCAGTTTGGACAATAAAGTTTATTATATTATAAAATGAATTGTTAAATATCTTTGTCACAAGTGTCAAATTTGTGGGAATCACTGTAAAAAAATGCTTGTATATTGGCCGATATATCAGTATGCTTTAAATCCTTATTCCCTAATATTGGCATCAGCCCCTAGAAATAGGTAGGTAGAGTATAATTCAGGCAATAATAGATTAATAGTTTGTCATTTTTCAAGCAAAATCCCAAATGTTTGAGCTTTTTCTTGTCATACATTATAATAAACTAAATGTCTTTAGGTTTCAGGGGAGAAAAAAATGGTAATAGCCTTATCGTGAGTTGCAGCCCTATTTGTAATGCAACATAAAAAAACAGTATCTTTTCACTCAACCCTCCTCTGAAGCGAGGCTGAAGCAGCTCGTCACCTTTCCAGTTACATGAGATGAGTATCTCGCTGCAAAGCCCTCTCAGCATCTCCCTCAGATCTGTCCACGGGTGGGGTGGGAGTGCTGCAACCTTGGAAAAACAAGCCACCCACAGGAATGACTGTGTCATCATTGCCGTCATCCAATCTGGACCACACACACGTGTGGAGAGTAGGAGTGGTGTGCCAGATCAGTTTTGGCCTGACTGGAGGGGGATGCGGCGCTGGCCTGTGGGGACCAGATGGCCAAGATGGACTCAGGAGTGTGAGACTCCCATGATAACACTTATTATGAGTTATGAATAAGGCATCCACGAAGGTATGTATGTGTGTGATGCGCTTGAATCCTACTCACAATGTGTGAGTAGAAAAGAAATCTTCAAGTGAGTTATAAATGATTGTTTACATTTTTTAGAGATGCGTGGTCTGTAAACCTTTCCTGGCTCTCTGCTCTGGTATCCCTCAGAGCATTTACTTCCCATTCTACAGTCATGTTGTGACTTTTAGCTTCACTTCAGTCATTGAAATGTCGACATTTTACATAATTAGACGATAAAAGAAACACAAAAACAAAAAAAGATACCTGATAAAGAGGTAAAAATATCATATCAATCACAAAGACAAAAACAAAACTTAATATAATATTAAATGGTTAAAGTGTAACTCTAATTAACCAATTTCACACATTAAGTGTGTTTACAGGTCTTGGGAAGTGCTACTGCATATGTGCAAAAAGTGGTATAAAGCCTTTTGTGGCTCCAGAGAAAGCTGCTGAGTTGCACTGTGGGTAATGCAGGCACCAGGTTTTGGGGAAAAAGTCCACTGTTCTTGCATTGCAAGAGTGTTGGACTCATTATGGAAAGTTTAAAAACAAATGATCAAAATTGATAAAGCAAAGCCTTTTTTTATTCCACATTCATTTTCAAAACCTGGAGCCTACATTACCCACAATGCATCATCACTGGAGGCAGTTTATCAGATTGCATGTGCAGCTTCCTCTGGAGCCACAAAAGGTTTTATACTACTTTTTTTAACATATATAGTGGTACTCCCAAAGACATTATAAACACACAATATTGTGTGAAATTAGTGAAGTTGCCCTTTAATGCTTCAGTCGTCACGATTCCCATTTTATAAACCTTGATGTGTAATTAATAAACATGCTGTAAGGAATAAAAGGAACAAAAGGATCCTCTGTGTAGGCCCTTTCCACAGAAGACACTTTGACACATCACAGTAGAAAAAGCACGAGTGTGAAATAAATTAATGATGGCTGAATTCCATTTAGCTGCTTCAGTTTCAGGGTTTCCTGGATAGAACGTTATTGATGTTATAAGCAACACCTGTGCCTTTCTTACCATGACAAGTCAGCATATGTACACTGTGAAAAGGGCCTTTTTCTAAGGGACCAGGCCTGGGCTATCTGTAAATTCTTACATATTGCCCCTTCAATATCAGCTAATGAGTATTTTTGCAGATTTAGATACTTAAAGGTCCCTGATTAAGTATTTCCACCCTTCAAAAATTATAATTTGGGGGAGGCATGCAAATTATTCGGAAATAAAATACTGGCTGTAAGCAGTGGCACATGAAAAATGATCTCTATTGGGTACTGAATGAAAGGGCAGAGAAAACATGCTGATTCACACCATACATTGAGGTATTATTAGCTCTCTGGTGCCAAGAAGCATCAAGTTTCCTTTCATTCTTCACAACCCATACACTGGTGCACATCATTTTTCATGCGACACCTCTGTCGTGTCATGAACTATGAAAGCTTTATCCTGTGATTTGATTTCCTTCTCTGGTCTCTCAGGCATTTCTATAAGTATTTGGTATCACAGCAGTTTCACCTAAAAATGAGGAGGTTATTCCTCATTGTCCCACACCTACTCTCACTCACTGTCCAGTTGAAATGGGGACGAACATCCCATGCGCTACTTTTTTCTGCGAAGTTATCAAGTTGTCTTTCATCACTTCGGGGGGTGTGTGTGTGCTTCAGTGTCAAATTACGCCCCTCGCAGCAGCCTTCACCATAAAATCTTCCGTCAGGCTATTCTGTGAACTGATACCCTTCATCCACATATTGCTTTGGGGACTCACTTGACACACTCTTGTCAGAGTGGTGATGGTGAGAGTGGTTACTGTACAGTTACTGTCTGTCCCCATTCAAACCTCATCCAAACATTTATTTTAAGGCTTACGATGAAGTAGCAGTTAACATATCGCAGATAAACAGCGGTGGAAGAAGTTTTTAGATCTTCTTAAGTGAAAATCACAATACTATAGTATCAAAATATTCTGTTAAGTAAAAAGGGGCAATATATACAAACTGGCCACCTGTCGAACTCATATTCTAACGAACAGGGGGCAGCATATCACCAGAGTAACCGCTGACTGCTGCTAACTAGAGCTGCTGTTATCTAGTTGGCTTGGTTAGCCATGCAGCTAGTGGTCCGCACCCTGAGCTCGGGAGTGTTGGTGTTAACACCTCTAGCACAGGAGCTTTGAACAGGGAAAGGCCCGGGCTACCTGGTTAGCATGCTAACTTCAGTAAATATCTCTGCAACAGAAGACCTAATAATGTCAAAACTGTTATTTCTTCACATTCTGTTGATAATTAGAGTTAATTTTGTTGATTGTTTTCAACAGAAATTCCTATATATTGCATCTGTAAAGTCCTGCATTCAGAATCTTCTTTAAAGATGCTTTCAGTAAGATAGTAATACTGATGCTTTGGGATCATAGGTCAGGTTGGCCACCATCCAACAGTATTTAGTGAGTTGGGAATGAGACTTGAAAATCAACTATCTTACTAACAGGAGCTTTAAAATAAAAAAAGTACAACAGTATTCATGCAAAGCAGCTCATTTCAGAACAGTTGTTTTCTGTTTTGTGTTTTTCATGTTTATCACTAACTTAATATAGTGGGGCTATTTTAATTACTTTATATATTGCTGGGTAGCTAACCTATAATTATATATCCTCATTTTCTTTGTTTATCAGTATTTTGTATTCATAACCTAAATCTGCAAAGTAACTAAAGCTGTCAAATAAATGTAGTGAGTCTTAACAAGAATACTTGCCCACAAAATGTGGTGAAGTAGAAGTATACATTAGCATTAAATGTAGCAAAAGTACTTTAAAGTTGTACTTAAGTACAGTCCTTGAGTAAATGTACTTAGTAGCATTCCACTCCCACAGACAGCCAGGTCACAACTTTGGTTTAAGGTTTAAGAAATTGTAGAATTACATACAAGTGCATCACAAACCCAGTTAGTACACCACATTTTTTTAAATTGATGACACAGCAGATTAATGTGGAAGAAGGTTAAAAGGTCAGAAACGGTCATCATTTTTTAATAGAGCAGAAAAGTGAGCATGTAAACCATTTTTTACACTGTTCTCGGTTTTCAAAACGGTACAAATTACGTCTTTTGTTTCAGTAAGATGTACATCACTTACAGTCAAAGAAAGAAGTGTCCACTGAAACGGCTATTTACATTTTGTACATTTAAATTAAGTTACTCTGTTCCACGTTTCACCAGTTTCAGCCACTCGTACAGCAGTTAAGATACAACATTTTTGTGCACACTTAGTAGAAGCTGTAAACTACAACTAAACTTAACGAACTAAACTGTGGAAGACCACTGAGTCAGGGAACAATATTGATTGTAGAGACATAAAGTAAGTGCTGTCTATTTAACCGTATTTATACTTCCTTTAAAGGAACACATGTTAAAGATCAGAGCGATTCTCACTGTTAGAGGCACCTGCTATGCATGACGAAGGGTTTATCCAAATTCAGATAATATATACAACTGATACTAAGAAGAGGTAAAAAGAATGGCTTCATAATGGGGTTTTACGGAAGCCCCGAGGGAAAGTGAAGATTTCTTTTTCTGGTGATCCATTTTTTAAGTGTGATCTAAATTGTTTTCTCTTCTGCGTTTATTACTTGAGAACTGGTGGAAAAAAAATGTTTTGCTGGCATTATTTTTCTCAGTTCCTTAATTATTTTTTTCCCATCTGTGAAAACAATTAATTTCTTTTCCAAGATAAATTAGTTTTTCATTTGTGAAACGGATTTTTTTTTCACATATGTGCGTGACATTTTTTTTGCATGCGCAAAAAAACATTCATGTGTCAAAACCACAAGGAAAAAAAATATTTTCAAGAGAAAAAAAATACTTTTCATGTGTGAAACCAACTGGGAGGGGGGAAAAAATCCAGGAGGCAAACTTTTTTTTTTTATGTGTAAAACTGAGTGCAAACATTTTTTAACATGGTTTCCCACATTATTTTTATTTTTTTTATGGAAAGATGGGAAAAAAAGATTCTTAAGTTTTCTTAAGTCATACTCACAGGAGAGAAAACAATTTCTTCACTTGCTCACAGGGCTTCCATGGATTATTGAGCGTGATGTATAAAAAAAATATATTTTCTACGACAGCATAACCTCACAGTTCCCTGTGAAGCTTTTTTTCGCCTCAGTGCTTTTTCTGAAGGCATTTTACAAATGGCGCGGGTACATGAGCAAATCATAACAGTGTAAGTGAATAATGGCACACGTAGCAGCTGATGATGAATGCAAACAGCCACTTGAAGAGAACAACAACAACATGTTTGGTGTGTAATACGCTGAAAGGAAGAAAATTATGAGGTAGATGGCTGACGGTGAATGAGTGCAATAGAAAGACTTCTTTGTTATTCCTTCTTAAATCTAAATTAATGGAAAAAAAGCAGATTTAGATTCAACAATGATAAGATTGTTGGGGTAGTCTCACATGTAGTGGGTACAAAAATCTTGAAGGTGGCTCCTCCGATTAATGTGTTCTTCAAAAATGTGTTTCCTCAATTTCACAGCAAGAGGCTTTTCTTAATAGTGAGCACGGTATTGCAACGCATGGGGTACAATTGAACAAAAATAGCTACTGCAGCATAAGGAGAACCAGCTGACAGAGAAGTCTAGTCTAGAGAAGGTTTGTGTTTTTTTGGACAACAGACTAACAATCCCACATGACTGTACTTGGCTAATTTGAAAGCTCTACATGGGACTGAGGAAGTACGATTTACATATGCAGGACATCAGTCATCAGGTTAGTTTTTTTTTGTTTTTTTTTACAATGTGCAGGTGTTCAACCGAATACACTTATCAAACGTCTTACACTTGGGAGTATTTACAATTTTCACATTTATAAATATTGTGCATTAGTTAGTAACAGCAGTCCTGAGATGCACGTCACCATCTCATCTGTGAGAGTCCACGCTCTCGACCCTACGACGAGACTCATGATGGCTTCCTCGAGATTTAAAAAAACAAAAAAAAAACAACAAATCAGTCCCTCAACTCCTCAACAGCTCTTTTCACGATTCAGTTTCTTTTCTATAAAAAAGGACCAGACAAAAAAAAAAGAGAGAGAGAGAGAGAGAGATCATCCAGACTGACGATGATCGAGGAGAAAAGGACCTGGACCAAAACTCTGACCAGATACATCTTGGATCCCTCAGCTGAGGAGGAGGTCCACACTAAAGCACTTTAAAAAGAGCACAAGGGATGAAGGGAAACTGCAGAAGTGACGTTGAGGGATCAAGGCAGGGTTTTGTTTCCGTGGTGGTTGTAGATTGGCAGCTTGGCTAGTTCTGCTTGTTTCCGTACATGAGGGGAATGATGTAGACAGAGATGTCATCGCCAGAGCCTAATCTGTCGTTTGATATCCTCCAGCCTCGATCCTTCAGCACCCCTCGTGCTCTCATTACCAGGTCTTGCGCTGCCATTGTGTACCTGAAATAATAAAATAGATAAGCGATTAAAGCGTAGTCATATAGTCACATCTGATAATAATCACGCAGTATTTGACTAAGCAGGTTGATTAAAAAAAAAAGAAGCGCAATAAAATTGGAGAATGTTACGGTGATCTTTCAGAAATAAGCAAACAAGAGAAGAAGAGTCAGAGCACGCAGTTAATAGCCTTACAAGCCTTTCCTCGACATCAGAGAGACGACTTATCTAAATGTTTGGAAATTTGCATAATTACAACAAGATAACAACGCTCATCCTCCTACAAATAAAGACGGGGGTTAGAGAAAGTTCGGGCCCGATGGTAACTGCAGCTGTGCGGTGATGAGAGAGACATGCCTGTGCTGGTCGTCTGGGTCGCAGTTTGCCAGGAAACAGGTGACTGCCTCGGCTACTTCCTGGTTAGAGAGGACGTCCCACAGACCGTCTGTCCCAAGCACCAGAACATCATCGGCTCCATGCTCGCACTGCGCCAGTGGGTAGACTTTGACCTGAAGGGGAACGGGAAATGAAACAGGACAAGGTTGAGAGATGGATGGTTTCGAGGAATTATTTGGACCGGGTGTATGAACTTCCTTTGAAGATGTCACATAATAGGCTATGGCTGCATTCATACATTGTCGGAAGAAAAGGAAAAACATCCCTTATTTGACCTGTGTTCATATCAGATTATTCCAAGGTGCTTATCTCTTAGCCAAACTAGACAAAGAGCCATAATAGCCTGAGCCTGAGCTTGTGTTATGCATTTGTAGCAGCCACAAAAAGTGTATAGCTCCTTTAAAATTAGTTGAATTAATTGTATTGGTGTCCAAACTGTATTTTAATTTGGTGTAACTGCCAGCGATGCTGCCGCCATTCTGCCAGCAGTTTTCTCGACATGTCTGTAGTTGTTTTCGCCAAGTGGGAGAAATCGTTGGTTTTAAAAATTCCCAATATGTCCAACTTGGAATTAGAAGAGGCCGACTTGAACATTTTTCCCACTCGGCTTACCAACTGTTCCTGTTGCTGATTTCATCCACAGTTAGTTTGAATCTGTGAGCAGCTCTTCCATCTCCCTGGAGCAATGTATTTACATCAACAGCACATTTATAGATGAAGCGACTTTTAGTAATCATCGACTGTGTTGTTTTTCTTTTATTCTAGAGTGAACACACCAGAATTAGCATGGAATCGGGGAACCCAGTCGCCAGAATAAAATGTCCGCAGCTCTTTATGCTAGACACGCACGTTAGTGTGACACCACTGGATATCTTTACAGAGTCCTTGGGAGGATTTATTTATTTATATATCATCATTTGGAATCACCCTTTTATTTTCTTGGATCATCATCCTCAATATATATTTTTTCTACAAGCTATTGCAGGAAAAAGGTGTTACTGTGGCAACTCTTGTGTGGCACAACCTCTCAAATTACTACCCTCGAACAAAATCGTACTATGAAATAGAGAAATACATCCAGTGGCCTTGGACTTGGAAAAAGAATACAAGAAATGCAATAGTTTGGTTGCTTCAAGTAATTACTTTGCTACTGTGGAGGAGTCGCCTATTCACAGCAGACACGCCAAATGACTGCAGAGGCTACTAAGAAAAGAGCACAGCATGACCACAGCTGCTGTGGAAGCGGTTGTAATGGAATCAGAATGACCTCTACGCTGGATCATGAGCCTTCATGTTGTGGTAAACCTTGTGATTTAACTCAAGCTTTGCAAAAAGAAGGAGAAGGACTGAGGCTATCAATACGTGAAAGAGACGACAGTTCCCAGAATCGATTTCAAAATAGGGATTTTCAACATCTGTGAAAGAGGGGTGATGACCAGAGCATTCGCTTGCTGACCCGACGCCCATGTCTGAACTCACGATGAGTATCATCTGATGACTCCAAGCGTCAAAGTTTTTTTTCTAAGACTTTTTGTCATAACCTGAGAGAGTTATTCTTACTTCGCAGGAATTGTTTTTCACAATCCCTGCAGGGCGCTCTCCCACACAGATGATCTCTTTATAGTAATTGTCTACTTTTCACTGCACTTAAACATCCAGCGGGACCTCTAATGCTCAGGTTTGACATGTCTTATATACCAACAATGTGTTTACACTCAGTTGCGACTACAAGGCTCTCAGAGGGGAAAAAAAACTCTGAAAAGAAATACAACATCAAAAGGGAAGTTGAACTATGACTGAACTCGGAGGGCAATGAATTAAAGATCAAGAGAATTCATGGTCTTCGTGTCTACTGCAATCATGTGCAGTAGACACTGGGAAGGGAAGGAGTCATTTGAGAGCAGCGGCCGGTGGGGAATGTTAATGTGCACGCTGACCACGTAGTTCACAGCGTGGGACTGTTAATGGCTAAAGGCGTTTTACATCGTTACTTCTGCGCTCTGCTTCTACCAGGAGGCCGGGGTTACGAGGTAAAATAAAAGGAAAGATCCACCATAAAATACTGTAACACTCTTAACGCACTGCTACAAATGATGTGAGATGCATTCCCATTATTCTGTTCTGTATTTGTCATCATGCTCAGATGTGCTGATGTGTTGTTCTGTGTGGTGTGTTCATCCTTTAATTGTAATAGTTCATATCCCTCATCCAGAATATACTGTGTGTATGGTTTAATTCAAAAGGCAGAAATGTAGGAATCACTTATTAATGGAAGTGACAGTAGGTAAGTAAACACAAGCAAATACCCAAACTTTTATTACGAGTATAACCACTCTTAGTTAAAGTACGTATATAGAATAATGGGGATTTGTCTGTACACACTGTGATTGAGGACAACATTCAAAGTTGAGCCTACCTCCGGGCAGCAGGACAGGAAGGGCTTAATGTAGATGTTGGAGTCGTGCACTTTGAGATTGTGATCCCCAAGACCTCGGGTGACTCCGATGGTCGCCAACACACGAGCCTGCAAAGGATCAGAGACGTGTGAGGAAGCAGAAGCTCCATGTGAGTCAAACAAAGGAAACGCCAACTTTAAGGTTCAGCTTCTCCAACGGAGAATATTTAATATTTCTTTACTGAACAGAAAGACAAAAGAGGAAGTCTTATGGGGAAATTCCAATGTTTTTAAACCTGGGTGCTATATTATTACGTGTTTGGGTGTGTAAATGATTCAGACAGCAGCAGATCACTTCAACTGGCAGCCGCAACACAGCTGCAATGTAATCCTTTGGGGCAACTCCGGTCGTCAAAGTTAGGCCCATTAAAAGTGCTTTTCTTGTTTTCAGGTTGTTATTCTAAGTGTCTGACAACATTATGAAAACGATTCCTACGGAGATAGACCTTTTTGGTAAATAATATAAAATCCTTTTTGGAACCAGAGACACAAGTCTTGATCGAGGAGAAGTCTCGCTCTGAAATCTTGTTGGTACGGTTGTTGCCGCATCTAGGTTTTCAAAATCAGTTAAGCGGACTTTGGAAATAAATTCTAGCTAGCAGTTCCTTGAGGCAAACTCAAAACTCCTCTCTCCAACTCTAAGTAATGTTTTTCCACCATCATCCCTCAGCAACAACTCGCCTCTTGCATAATTTCAGAGCGAACTTCTTGGTGAGTGAGACTTGTGTTTCTGGCTACAGAAAAAATGTGTCTTATTCATTTACAAAAGGTGTTTCTCTGCAGAAATAGTTTCCGTAATGTTGTTAGACACCTAAGATAACAACCTCAGCCTGTCAGTGCCAAAAACAAGCCCTTTTAGTGGACATAACTTTGACAGTCAGAGTTGCCCCAAAGGATTTCATTGCAGCCATTATAGCTGCCAGCTGAGGCGATCTGCTGTTCTAATTCCAAAACCTTTGGTATTTTTGGTAAATATTAATAATTTACACACAAAAACATCTATATAATATATACACCAAAGTGATTTCTGAGCTGTGGGCCTCATCACTACAACAAATTCAGACAGGGCAACATTTGGAGATAAACATTTAGGTGACTACACCTGGAATGCACAAGAAAACTGTGTCCGCACAACTATAGTTTGGCAAATACAGAGAGTTTAAGTCGAACGAGGAAATTGATCTTTAAGGAAGGAATTTTGTTCATAATTTTACAGTTCGCCCTCATTGTCTTTTCCAAGTAAGTCTAGCTAACCTGGGGGTTCATTTAAAACTCATCTGCTCACTTGACTGCTTGTGTTTGTTGTCCTGTCTCACCCCCTTTAGTGATGTCACTACGCTTCAATATCTTAGCAATTAGCTAAAAAAAAACAACCTACACACTAGATCTTTATAGTTGGAATATGTAAGATTTTTAATTTTAGTACACATTCAAAAACTAAACTTATGACGATGAAAGCTGAAGAAATAGAAAACGGTACACGTCTGTGTATTGTGTTGCAGGGATATCTACTGGAGCACTGTCGCATGCTAACCAGCTAGCTTGCTCCTAGCCACTCTGTGCCTCAAGAGGTGATAGTCCGATAGTAAACAACACCAACATTTCGGTGCTTCGAGCTCCCAGCCTGGGCAGGGTCAGCTAATAGTAGTGTTAGCGCCACGGCTAGCTGTGCTAATGAGCAAAAAAGCCGCTACAGGTAGCAGCAGTTAGCGGTTACTCTGGTAATATGCTGCTCCCTAATTGTTTGCAGCATGAATTTGACAGATGGGCAATTCTTACATCTTGCACCTTTGAGCCAAGAGAAGCAGAATTGAGGAAACAAGCCGATATGTTGAGTAGGCTTTGATAAGTAGCTAAAGAACATTTTGACAGCTGTGTCGGTTCCTGTTCCTGAGCACATAATTTGGGCCCAAACTGCTCTAATGAGCTACAAGTGTGTAAATGTGAAGCAGGATATTTTTGACAAAGAGCATATATATACTCCTCGCTGTGAATCCTCCCCGGATGAAGTCAAGACTTAGCTCATTAAAATACTCTATGACTTCAGTGAACTTTCTGTAAGCCTATTGCATTCATCCCTGATAACTGTGAAGAACAACCTGCATGACACATCCCTGGCCACATTTCACTGACAGATACAGGCTACTCCCAGTGGGAACCTTTATCTGGATGGATGAGCAGCATTTAAGGAAATAAACACAAGCTCATCGTCAGCATCTTCCAGTGCTGTGAGTGCCTAATGATAGTTCCCCGAGCCCCAGGTGCCTTCAAACTCATTTGTAAGATGTACAAAACTCTTTTTGACTCCTACCGTCTGCACAGATCGCCACCAACGCTTCTAAAAATGGCTGCTGGCACAGGACCGGGGAACTGGGCTAATTGAATCTACTGTACAGCGTATGAGACACGACGGCACATAGGAGAGGGCGAGTGAGGCCTGGTAGGAAGGAGCATGGATCAGTATGCAGCACAAGAGAGAAGACAGAGAGGTGTAGAGAAAGGAAAGCGTTTCAAAGTGGCGGCAAAAGCTCCTCCGGCGGAGAAGAGGAAACATCCTGGGATTAATTGTTGAGCGTTGGGGCCCAGCAGGCTGCGCACCGGTCTTTGAAGTGCTCTGGCGTTCCTCTCCCTCGCACAAAGCCCCCCTCGCTCTATCTAGCCATCCATCTCCACGCCTCACTTCAAAGGGAGAGGACGCGACGTGGGCACGGCCAACTGTGCGAGGGGTAAACCGAATGTGGTTGCAGGCGGAGAGCACGGTGAGGTGGCATCTGCCCCAGTCATCAGTCAGACATAAATCTACTGCCTGTCTGTGTTACATAGACGACTGAATAAGGCCACGGTGAGAACATATTCACGTCTATTATGTTTCCTATCTGACCTTTCCAATGCAACAAGGACAAGGTGCCGAACACTACCACATGCACGGCATCACGGAAGGGAAGGGAAATGTCATGAGCAGTGTGCTGAATTTTTGACCTTTCCTCGTGTCGGCACTCTGACAAAATTCAGCTGCACATCGGTGTTTAAGCCACGTTGTATTGCAATTAACATAAGTTGCTTTTTAGACAGTTCTCATTCATCTTTCATCACGTTTTTTCATCTCTGGTGGGAACTCCACCTTCGACCTAGGGCTGTGTCAGTGCTACGTTTTACCTGCTGAGGGACATAAAAGCAGAATCCATTAGAGCAGAGATGTTTTGGTGCATGATTGTTGGAAAAGTGGCCAGGAATGCTTTCCACTAGCTGGCTCCTCCACACAGTGACAAGGGGAGGATGGGGGGGCTGACTAATGGTGCCCTGGCGAGCTTTGATTACAGGCGAGGCGCACAAGGCCGTGGGAGTAACTCTGTCAGCAAGTGGCCGCCGAGCACTTCTTACCTTCTTCCCTTCGCCGTAGATCAGGGGAAACTTCAGGTCATCGTCCTCAATGGTTTTATACGCCCTGCACAGAGGAGAGAGGACACTTTAATGGCTTTTTGGTTTATGGCAGGCAGCGAACACGTGCCCTGGAGATACATTGCCTCCGCGCCCCCCGCAGGCCATGCTGCCGAGGTGGTTGGCACAGAGAGAAAGAGTATGCTGGGAGGGAAAAAGAGAGACGGTGAGGAAAAAAAAAAAATCCACCCAGACACCACAAAGAGAACGACACACATCCTTAGCACATTTCTCTTCTTTTTTTCTCTCCGTCTGTTCTTTTAAAAATGTCTCTAGTGACAAAGACTTCAACGTCTATGGACGTCTCTTGGACTGCTGTTGGTTTTCCGTGACTGCCTGCTGCAGTTGTGTGCGTGCATGCTTGCATGTATACATGTGAAAGCCTGGACGTAAAGCAGCTGAATGATGCAAGAGTATCCACGTTTACGTTCCCCTGCTCTCAGAGCAGTGTTTAAAATTCCCCAACTAATGAATAATTTACCATCGTCAGACTGGGACCAGACAAATCTGCAGTACAAGGAAAGGCTCTACTACTGGATGTATTCATGTCAGGTCTTAAACACTTTTCACCTCTACGACGAGAAGACCCATGAACAGTTTTACTTCAGATGGACAGCTGTGTCACTATACAGTGTCATAAACATTACAAATTTGAGCCAATTTCCAGCAGGGCTGCCAGGACAAAGTTTTCCATTCACAACTCACACCAGGTGCTGCGAATAGAAAGATCTGGCTCTGTTTGAAGTCAGAGTCCTTA